>NC_136983.1:45048294-45053294 GCF_032717465.1 Coenobita brevimanus | reverse complement strand
CTTCACACCAGGATGTTTAATACAGACGAACTTTTCAAACAAGATGGGTTACCTGCTCCCTTTATCAACTCCTTCACTGCATATCATCTCCCCTTAACCTGACAAAATCGCCTACTGACAGGTGCTAGTAAGAATATCAAGATGAAGCATTCTGAGAGCACAACATCCGCGCCCACCAGCTATTCTGTGGGGCAAATATTAGACTTTATTATGACAAGGACGTTTCACCTTTTCCCTCTCACCTTTACCTCCGATGCTCAAAACTGAAACCCCTTATCCTTGCCTGACCCTTAACCTCTCCACTAAGGTCAGAGAGATTACGATGGCAAATCTAGAGGCGTGGGAAAAACGTATCAGGAAACAAGTGGTATTATGAGGAAAAAGATGACAGGAAATTATTACTCTCTCTTGTTCTTTGTATTCATTTCCCCAAATTTTACTTCCTTCTTTATCCTCCTACTCACTTGGCTTTTTTACGTTTCCTCCTCCTCCTCCTCCTTGGACACAAACTGTTTAAATTGACCATACCATATGACCCTGACCTTCGACCTACTGTTCTTCAAAACATCACATCAGTCTTTGGGAAGGTAAACTCATCCACCAGGTCTGATCCAGATCAATTCAGAACTGTTGTAGTTATTTTGTTCACCGACACACACACAGGAATCCAACTTTGATCTTCCCTCCCGACCTTGACCTTTGACTAATTGTTGTCAAAATCACACCCCGTCGTCCTTTCCTTACCCTCGACCTTTTCACCAATGTTGGGTCATCAGATTAAAATTGTGTAAGCTGATCCTGCTGGGCTAAAGGCTGACGTAGCCCTGTGACCCTCACCTCTGACCTACTGTTCTTAAAAAAAAAAAAAAAAAAAACTCTTGGATGTCCCTCAATCCTTCCATAACGTTTGCTTTGTCAGACAGACACATAAACAGACAGATACATAATAAGCAAAACAATATCCACTACTGGCCCTCACCATCCACTCACTAAATGTAGTGCTGCCTTCAGGTGACTCAAGTGCCAGTGACGAGTCTCATGATGTCCTGTAACGCAGGAAACCATTCATTACCATAGGCTGGATGGCAAGCATCTAACAAAATGACTCCTGGTGGTCTAGTGGATTGAGGCACTCCAACTGGAAGAGGTACATCAGGGTTTTCACACAACGACTGTTGGGTGTTATTGCTTACATGATGCCACTTACGGCAGAGTAAGGCTGGTTAACCTTACCTTACCCCATTAGTGCCTGGCACCCTCAAAAGTGGATGGATGTAGGCAGTAAAGGGGGGAACCCCAGAGTATGGACCTATGAGCTTCACGACAATGAGTGGCCACAGTAGGTGCAGGATGGTACGACAAGTACATTGCCAGCAAAATGCTCCACACAGGAAGCCTGGCATTAATGGGCTAAACACTGGCAAAATGAGTTTGTAAATATTGGGAGTGAGTCACAGCCCCGGGTTCCTACGCTCCTCAAAAAAAAGGATTGGATGGCAGACAGAATGTGGTTAAAGAGGAGGTGCAGGAAAGACTACGAAGGCAGTGAGAAAACGAAAGAAGAAGAAGAAGAAGAAGAAGAAGGCTTGGGAATACTGCCTACACACTGCACCATGGGTCATTCAGGAACATGATCAGTTTATACCAAGATACAATTTTCCCCTAGAACACGAAACGTAATGATCCAATATATACACAGTACATTAAAGTCCCCAACAGAACCACTGGGTGAACAGGGACATGAAGGAAACAAACCTTATTGCATAGTCTGTCCAGCCTGGGAAAAGAATGCAGCCACAAGGAGATGGGATATTAGTAGGCAACCTTAGTACAGTACCCGTCCTTTTACTATCATATTTATTCTCTCTCTCTCTCTCTCTCTCTCTCTCTCTCTCTCTCTCTCTCTCTCTCTCTCTCTCTCTACCATCCTTCCTTTTCTTATCCTTTTCGTTCAACCAAGAGAAATT
Organism: Coenobita brevimanus; assembly: GCF_032717465.1. Classification (NCBI taxonomy): domain Eukaryota; kingdom Metazoa; phylum Arthropoda; class Malacostraca; order Decapoda; family Coenobitidae; genus Coenobita; species Coenobita brevimanus. Next base: position 45,051,327 of record NC_136983.1, on the reverse strand, counting down.
TTAATAGACAAAAGGATAAAAGCTTCTTCTGTGCTGCTGGGGTTGCTCAGTGTGCTGGTGTGGGCGTGGGTGTGGCATTGGGAGTAGTAAATGAATAAATGATGCAGGATAGACACTGATAATGCTGACTGTCTGCTGGTGTGGGCGCGGGTGTGGCAGACCATGCATGACAAGAAAAGCACTAATATGGATTAGAAATACTCCATACCATTACTCTAGGGCCGGTATTCCCCCTAATACCTTTTCCTAAGCGATTTATTACTTTATTACAACTTACTGTTCAACTTTGTTACATAAATCCTTCTAATATAGCCTAACTCTGCATAAATAACGTACGAAACGATATCAAGCAACTGTATCTCAACAAGTAGTGCCGAAAGTAGTTATTTTAGTGCTGTTAAATACTGATTCGTTACTGCCATTAAGTGTCAGTAAACAAAGTCACAACTAACTTCACTTTCAAGCTGCCCTGTGACACTGCTAATGAAGTCTACGGTAATGGCACAACTCACTTCACATTCCAGCACTCACCTGGTGATACTCCTTCACCTTGTGTCTCACCTGACAAACTTGAAGACACTTTACCTCCACAGTTAAATCAGTTCCTTTCTGGACCAGTGCCAACATATCCTGAAGGCTTCATGTAATTTCATTTAGCCATTTTCTGAAATGTTGCTAACAAACAAAGAAACAAAGAAACAAACAAAGAAATTCGATTAAAAGAAAAAGCAATACCTCCCCGGACTCCGTCCGGGTGAGTTAAACAAATAAATCGACAAAGAGGAGGTGCTAGGGAATTTCCTTACCCAACAAGACTACAAGCCTATCCCCTAACTTCCTCGCAGGGCAGGAGAGAAAGACCCAGTATGGGAGAATGTGTGTGTGTGTGTGTGTGTGTGTGTGTGTGTGTGTGTGTGTGTGTGTGTGTGTGTGTGTGTGTGTGTGTGTGCTTCACATCACAACTTTCTCCATCCATACTCCACTAACTCCATACAACACCAACATTACAAACACCAACAATACAAACACCAACATTACAAACACCAACATTACAAACACCAACAACATTACAAACACCAACATTACAAACACCAACATTACAAACACCAACAACATTACAAACACCAACAACATTACAAACACCAACAACATTACAAACACCAACAACATTACAAACACCAACAACATTACAAACACCAACATTACAAACACCAACATTACAAACACCAACAACATTACAAACACCAACAATACAAACACCAACATTACAAACACCAACATTACAAACACCAACAACATTACAAACACCAACAACATTACAAACACCAACAACATTACAAACACCAACAACATTACAAACACCAACAACATTACAAACACCAACAACATTACAAACACCAACATTACAAACACCAACAACATTACAAACACCAACAACATTACAAACACCAACAACATTACAAACACCAACAACATTACAAACACCAACAACATTACAAACACCAACAACATTACAAACACCAACAACATTACAAACACCAACATTACAAACACCAACATTACAAACACCAACATTACAAACACCAACATTACAAACACCAACATTACAAACACCAACATTACAAACACCAACATTACAAACACCAACATTACAAACACCAACATTACAAACACCAACAACATTACAAACACCAACAACATTACAAACACCAACAACATTACAAACACCAACATTACAAACACCAACAATACAAACACCAACAATACAAACACCAACATTACAAACACCAACAATACAAACACCAACATTACAAACACCAACATTACAAACACCAACAACATTACAAACACCAACAACATTACAAACACCAACAACATTACAAACACCAACAACATTACAAACACCAACATTACAAACACCAACAACATTACAAACACCAACATTACAAACACCAACAACATTACAAACACCAACATTACAAACACCAACATTACAAACACCAACATTACAAACACCACCAACATTACAAACACCAACAACATTACAAACACCAACATTACAAACACCAACATTACAAACACCAACAACATTACAAACACCAACAACATTACAAACACCAACATTACAAACACCAACAACATTACAAACACCAACAACATTACAAACACCAACATTACAAACACCAACATTACAAACACCAACATTACAAACACCAACAACATTACAAACACCAACAACATTACAAACACCAACAACATTACAAACACCAACATTACAAACACCAACAACATTACAAACACCAACATTACAAACACCAACAACATTACAAACACCAACAACATTACAAACACCAACAATACAAACACCAACAATACAAACACCAACAACATTACAAACACCAACATTACAAACACCAACAATACAAACACCAACAACATTACAAACACCAACAATACAAACACCAACATTACAAACACCAACATTACAAACACCAACAACATTACAAACACCAACATTACAAACACCAACATTACAAACACCAACATTACAAACACCAACAACATTACAAACACCAACAATACAAACACCAACATTACAAACACCAACAACATTACAAACACCAACAATACAAACACCAACATTACGAACACCAACATTACAAACACCAACAACATTACAAACACCAACAACATTACAAACACCAACATTACAAACACCAACAATACAAACACCAACAACATTACAAACACCAACAACATTACAAACACCAACAATACAAACACCAACAACATTACAAACACCAACATTACAAACACCAACATTACAAACACCAACAACATTACAAACACCAACAATACAAACACCAACAACATTACAAACACCAACATTACAAACACCAACAACATTACAAACACCAACATTACAAACACCAACAACATTACAAACACCAACATTACAAACACCAACAACATTACAAACACCAACATTACAAACACCAACAACATTACAAACACCAACAACATTACAAACAC
>NC_136983.1:45030794-45043294 GCF_032717465.1 Coenobita brevimanus | reverse complement strand
GAGAAGCAGATGGAGATGTGAAGGGTGGAGTCAATAGGGTGTGAGTGGATAGGGCTGGTGTGCAGTTCATGGATGGACAGAAGGAAGAGAGTTGGTGATAGGACAGAACCCTGAGGAACACCACTGCTGACAGGTTTAGAGGAGGAACAGTAGTCGTGGACAACAGTATCAACAGAACGGTCAGAATGGAATTTTGAGATGAAGACAAAGATAGAAAGATAGAAACAGTAAGATGGCAATCTGGAAATTAAAGATGTGTGCCAGACTCGATCAAAAGCCTCCAGATGTCAAGTACAGTGGCTAAGGTTTCGCCAAAGCCCCGAAAGGAGGATGATTGAGATTCAGAAAGGAAGGTGAGAAGATCCGGAAAAAGGTTATGATAGGAATGATGCTTCAAAATCTTCCTCTTCAGAATATATTGAAAGACTTTAGGAAAACTGGATATTCAAGCAACTGGGCGATAGTCAGAGGGCTGGGAATGGTCACCCTTATTCTGGATTGGCTAAGAGCAAACTTCCAGCAAGAAGGAAAGGTACAAATTGACAGACAAAGGCGAAAGAGTATACCTAGGCAGGGTGTAAGCACAGAAGCACAGTTCTTGAGGACAACAGGCCCGTATGTCTTGTTAGTATTCAGGCCAGTGAGGGCAGAAGGAATATCAAGTGATGAAATTCTAACTGTACACTGGACGAGGCATACCCATGTACTAGATAGATAGATAGATAGATAGATAGATAGATAGATAAACAGATAGACAGATACTTAGACGGACTGGTTGACTGACTGATAAGTAGATAGACAGATGGATGGATAAATACAGTATGTGTACCAATGAATCAGTATATGACACACACACACACACACACACACACACACACACACACACACACGACGAGCAAACCCCAATCCCCGCTCTCCAATGACGATCGCAGGTTCCATAGCAGAAAGGTAGCCTAGCAGCAGCAGTCATGGCGTTACTAAATCTTTTATCTCTAACTTCCCCTCACTCGAAATGGCTCTCCTAAGCTGAATGGTGTGCCGTCAGTGGGAATAAGTTACAAAAAGGAAGGCGTCACGGAACTCAAGATGCTGAATACCCGTTTGAATGTTACCTGAAAGGGGGATGTTAGCAATGAAGACGCTGAGTTGTAGAGCGGAAAAATATCAAGAATTCCGCTACCTCCACTTCCTCCTTTGATTTCCGGGTCACACAAACGCTTCCTGGCTCCTACTTTGTCGGTCATGGAAGCTCCCTAACGCCTCTTCCTTAGCGACTTATTTATTTTGGCTGGTTAATATCCTGCATGTACATTATTTATACAGAGCACGGTGATAATGGAGGGATTTAACACACAAGAGGGCTGGAAGGTGTAATATGCAAAATAAATCGCTTAGGAAAAGGTGTTTGGGAGCTTAATGAAAATACCAGGTCATAGGTCGTTCTTTCTCCGACTCGTTTTAAAGTGGCTAAAAAGTACATAAATAAATTAATTAATAAATAAATCGTTGTTTGTCTGTCTACGTACCAAAGTGGTGAAAATGAATGACCGAATTATTCTTGTCAGGCCGGCGACATGGGACGTGTAATCTGGTGCGTTTCGAAGCTCAGCACTCATCTTGCCAGGGGTATTCTCTTCCCTAGCACCTCTTCCCAAGCGATTTATTTTGCCTGTTACACCCTGCCGTCTTCTTCGGTGTTACCTAAATCGTTCTAGCATCATTATACGCTTCATAAATAATGTACAAAATGATATTACCCACTCGTATCCAAAAATAAATCGCTTGGGAATAGGTGCTAGGGAGCTTCCTTAACCGCCGAAGATTCGGACATAAGTTGTTAAAAGACTGGAGGTCATAGGCACAGGAAAAGACAGACTCAGAAAAGAAGCTCCCTAACACATTTTCCTAAGCGATTTATTTTGCTTATTCCACATTACTGCCCTCTTCTGCGTTATGTGGAACTTTTGTAAAATCGCCACACTGCATGAATGGCGACAAAAGAATACTAACCAGCCATATTAAAAAAAAAAAAAAAATGAATCGCTAAGGAACAGGTGCCACGGAGCCTCCTTTGCCGACAAGAATACGGGCCTTTGACAGATATGGGGTGAGAGCGTGTATGTGGGCCGGTGCTGCATGCCCGGCGTAATGGGGAAGGAATGTAAGCACACAGTTTAGAAGAGCGATGACCCATGAAACAGCAATGAGGGATATAGATAGATAGATAGATAGATACACAGATGAGAGAGAGAGAGAGAGAGAGAGAGAGAGAGAGAGGAGGGGGGAGGGGGGAGAGAGAACTGTTCCAAGGCATCACACTTCACATACTAAACACTAACTACTGATAAAACGAGGACAAAGAAAGCAACTGCCTGTGTGTGTGTGTGTGTGTGTGTGTGTGTGTGTGTGTGTGTGTGTGTGTGTGTGTGTGTGTGTGTGTGTGTGTGTGAATTTCAAGCAACCTCACCTTAATATTTAATTCATGAGAGTGGGCCAGTGCCGTCAGATAAAGACAAATGGAGTATATGCGATTGTCAGCACTAAATAAGACAAACAATAAATACATAAATAAGGTGACTCGTACAAGCTTATATGTGTGTAGTTCCTGTAGCATCTTTTTACCTCCGCCCTTGTGAGTGGGGGAGAAGGGGGAGGGGGGAGAGGGAGGGACTGGGGGGAGGTGGAGGGAAAGGGGGACAGATGAGGGAGAAGGTGGAGGGAAAGGGGGAGAGATGAGGGAGAAGGTGGAGGGAAAGGGGGTAAGGAAAGAAGGGAGGAAGATGAGGAATGGAAGGAGATGGAAGGATAGGAAGTGAGGGATGGGGTAGGTGGAGGGAAAAGTGGGAGGAGGGGGTTTAAGAATACGAAGAAGGAGGGGAGGGGAACGTGTGGGGTGGTGGGGGGTTAATCACGGTATTTAGGCAGCGAGGGGTGAGGCAGTAGTGTCAGTAGTCAAGATGAACGCCTCGTGGAAGGTAGGTCTCTCTCTCTCTGTATCTCTGGGGGTACTGTTTCACCTTCTCCCTGCCAGACAAACACTTCTTTATGCTATTCGGCTTGAACTGTACAGGGCAACATATCAACACCCGTGGTCCCTCCGTAGTTTCCTTTAAAGAAATACAAATAGCAACGTCGCTGGAAGGAGTATGCTGAATATGGTAAATTTTAACAGCTTTCTGATATAATAGGGACGAGATGCATGCACGTAAAACAACACCAAAAACCTGAAAACTCAATGGTGGGGTTGTAATTAGATTTTTGCTGGCGTGTGGGTGTGTCGGTGGTGGGGCATAACAAGGACACAGGCACAGGTCACCCTCTTCGTGGAACTGATTTTGCTGTTGCGATGTGATGACCAGGAACATGAAATACTCCTCTGTGCTATGACAAGGAGAGAGGAATGAAAATAATACCCAGACAGCTGCAGATGGCGCCGATATAACTAAGCAGTTGCGCTGCTGGGTTATACGCTACATTTGTCTGTCAGCTCCTGCCTGATTCCCAGAAAGTAAGATGCTGGAGCGTTGATGCATGGCAGTGTCAGCCTGCAGTCCACCGCAGTGAAGGAGGTTAAGACAATGACCAATAACCACAAGCAGCAAGTAAAGTCCTCACAAAGCTCAATACAATGGTGGGATGGTGGGAATAATACAGTACTTATACGTCAACTTAGTGAAGCAAGTAAGATCATCTCCATACTGGACCAGAATCAGTCTACTGTGATAAGGTCCTTGTTCTTGTATTCTGCACAGCGTACAAGTGATATATTATTCACAGAAGACTCCTATGAATGACGTGGTTAAAATTAATCTCCTGGAAACCCTTCAGTACGATGCCTTTTTTAAAAAATTCACTCCAACTAATGTCGTACAGGAAATGGTTAATATTTTCTTGTCAGCCGTGTCTCTCTGATATTTTTATAGTAAACACACAGTCAGTATTTGAACAACTAGCGATATTATGGATTAAAAAAACGTCGTATACTCTTCTTACTCTAACTTGGCCTAATACTACCATCCCTCCATCTTGAATACTGAGCTGTCACAATAGATTAACACTAGAATACGGTGCTGGTCACGAAGAAGTGCCGCGGAAAGGAAGCAGAGTCACCACATGGTCTTTTTTTGCCAATGAGCTTTGTGAATTACGAAAGGTCGATAATCTGGGCCAAGTTAAGGTGAAAGAACTATAGTAAAATTAACCATTACAGAATTTTTTGGTCTAACGTGCAAATTAAAAAAAAAAGGAGTGTATTAATGCGTGACAGGCAAAATGCTAAATATCTGTCTGTCTATATCCAGCCAGACGCCTGAATCCCATAAGGGGAGGCCACAAACAAATCGCCTCCATGTCACCTGTCTCCCGTTATTTCGCTGCCCCCCCACCCCAGCTCACACGCCCCTCTCTCATACTCGTATACCTCTCCACTCTAAAAATACAAAACCAAACAGAGTAAGGAAATCTGTGTGAAATGTTATAGGTGGATGATGATGTTGATGATGGTGATGGTGATGATGATGACTGCAGTGATGAAAATACTGATGATGGTGGTGGTTGTGGTGATGGTGGTGGTGGTGATAATGAAAATATTGATGATGATGATGATGATGACTGCAGCGATGAAAATACTGATGATGGTGGTGGTGGTTGTGGTGATGGTGGTGGTAATGAATATACTGATGATGATGATGATGATGATGATGATGATAAAGGCTGCAGTGATGAATATACTGATGACGGTGGTGATGGTGGTGGTGGCGATGATGATGATGATGATGATGATGATGACAGTGATGATGATGATGATGATGATGTTGATGAGAGTGATGATGATGATGATGATGACAATGATGATGATGATGATGATGATAGTTTTCTCCTCGCCCTTCTTCCCAGCTGGCGTGTGTGGCTGGTGTGGTGGTGGTGGTGCTGGTGGGGTCTGTGTGCTGCCTACCCTACTCCTATAAATATTACCCTCACTTCTACACAGGCTTGCCCTATCCCAGAAGAAATGATTTGGTGGTGAGTGATATGATATGATTTCTGATAAGGCAGTTGTGTTGTTATTATTATTATTATTATTATTATTATTGGTGGTGAGTGACATGACTGATTTTTTATAAGGGTTGTGTTGTTGTTGTTTTTAGTAGTAGTAATATTAGTAGTAGTAGTAGTAGTAGTAGTAGTGGTAGTAGCTGCACAAGTAGTAGTAGTAGTAGTAGTAGTAGTAGCAGTAGTAGAAGCAGTAGCAGTAGTAGTAGTAGTGCCTACCTACCTACCTACCTATCTATCTATCTATCTACCTACCTACCAACCTATTCACCCACCTACCTACCTACCTATCTATCTATCTATTTATCTATCTATCTACCTACCTACCTACCAACCTATTCACCCACCTACCTACCTACCTATCTATTTATCTATCTATCTACCTACCTACCTACCAACCTATTCACCCACCTACCTACCTATCTATCTATCTATTTATCTATCTATCTCCCACAGCATCCATTGCCGGGGCTCCTTCCCAGAGATGTTGAAATTTTCCACTATGGCTACGGAGAGGAAGGCTATTCAAGGTGAGGTGTGCTGCGGTATATTCAGTGTGGTGATGATGATGATGATGATGATGATGATAAGGAGGAGGAGGAGGACGTTGATGATGGTGGTGGTGGTGGTGGTGGTGATGATGATGATGATAAGAAGGAGGAGGAGGAAATTGATGATGGTGTTGGTGGTGGTGGTGGTGGTGATGATGATGATGATGATGATGATGATGAAGAGGAAGAGGAGGAGGACGTTGATGATGGTGGTGATGGTGGTGATGATGATGATGATGATGAAGAGGTAGAGGAGGGGGAGGAGGACGCTGATGCTGATGCTGATGATGATGATGATAAGGAGGAGGAGGAGGAAGAAGGAGAGGAGGAAGATGACAATGCCGGTAATAATAATAATAATAATAATAATAATAATAATAATAATAATAATAATAATAATAAAGGCAACACTAATAATGCAATTGCAGGAACGGGCGTGACGTGACCCACCTCAGGCCAGACTCTGACCTCGCATCTGCAATGTGACCTGGCCCGACCTGACTTGTGGGGCCGTATAATTAAAGCAGGTCATTCGAGGTCAGTATATTCACCCCCTCATGATGGGAACAAGTCTAATTTTATATATATTTATTTCCTTATATTTATATTTTTATGAATTTACTTAAAATGATGGAATGTGTTAAAAGATACTGATATAACGTTTGCTTATTCGGCTGATTTTAATTGTTACAGACAGATAGATGGATAGACAAAGATAGATAGATGGAGATGAACAGGTAAATAAACAGATAAGTGGATAAATAACGATAAATAAGCAAACAGACCTACAAACAGCCTTTTATCAAATCTCTTCTTTACTTTCAGAAAAATATTGTTGATGGCGAGTCAAGAAGAGGGAAGAAGAGGAAGACTGAATTCTTAGCTAACATATTTATACTGTTAGATTTACGGGACATTATTTATTTATTTATTTACTACGAGACATTATTTATTCATATATTTACTTATTTATTTATTTATATTTTGCTCTGACGGAGAAATATACAGTGAGACGAAAGATTATCTATTTTTTCACCTTCTCACTCTCCTCTGTTGGCTAATATTCCCAAGCTGAGGAAGGCTTGGTGTGTGTGTGTGTGTGTGTGTGTGTGTGTGTGTGTGTGTGTGTGTGTGTGTGTGTGTGTGTGTGTGTGTGTGTGTGTTTTGGCCATATATGCAAAGGTTTGTCCAATATTTCACCTCTCCTGTTCCTCACGTCCTTGTACTGGCTAATATTCCTAAGCTGAGGGACGCTTGTTACGTTTTTCTGGCCAAATATGCAAAAGGTCGGCAATTTTCACCCCCCCTGCTTCTCACTTCCCTCTGCTGGCTAATATTCCTGAGCTGAGAGAGGCTTGGTATGTTCATGTATTTTTATCTCCATCTGTCCATCCATCCATCTATCCATCTCTCTCTCTCTCTATCTATCTATCAACCTATCTATCCATCAAATATTTCACTTCTTTCAGTTCTTACTTTCCTCTGCTGGCTAATATTCCTAAGCTGAGGGAGGCCTGTTACGTTTTACTGGCCAAATATGCAAGAGGTCATCAAATATTTCACTTCTTTCAGTTCTTTCTTCTCTCTGCTGGCTAATATCCCTAAGCTGAGAGAGGCTTGGTATGTTTCTTAGGCCACAGGTGATTATTATGATACGTCAGGTATACAAATGACGCACATACGCTTTCCAGGAGTAGATACGCTTTTGCCTCTCACCTCATGACGTACAATATGATTCTGTTTTATGCAATGCCATTTATTTTCATCATTCAATTTTATGAAAAAATGGGGTAAATGAAAAGTATAAAATTAACACTGTCTCATCTACTGTACATTAGTGCCGAGAGAGAGAGAGAGAGAGAGAGAGAGAGAGAGAGAGAGAGAGAGAGAGAGAGGCTGGGGTTGAAGGGGTCTTGGCGTGAAAGTGGTGTGAGGGAGGAAAGATCTGAGAGGAGTAGAGGGAAAATAAAGATGTACCGTAGAGGGATAATAAAGGAGAGAAAATAAAGGAGTGGAGGGAAAATAAAGGAGTGGAGGGAAAATAAAGGAGTGGAGGGAAAACAAAGGAGTGGAGGGAAAACAAAGGAGTGGAGGGAAAATAATGGAGTGGAGGGAAAATAAAGGAGTGGAGAGAAAATACAGGAGTGGAGGGAAAATAAAGGAATGGAGGGAAAATACAGGAGTGGAGGGAAAATACAGGAGTGGAGGGAAAATAAAGGAGTGGAGGGAAAATAAAGGAGTGGAGGGAAAATAATGGAGTGGAGGGAAAATAAAGGAGTGGAGAGAAAATACAGGAGTGGAGGGAAAATAAAGGAATGGAGGGAAAATACAGGAGTGGAGGGAAAATACAGGAGTGGAGGGAAAATAAATGCCAGGGAAACACAGAAGTATTATGAAGTGAGGTGGGACGGAAGAGAAGAGGACAGTAATGAGAGAAAGATTGGACATGAAGGTATACTGGGGAGGTATTCTTTCCCCCCCTCCCCAGAGAGAGAGAGAGAGAGAGAGAGAGAGAGAGACAGACAGACAGACAGAGAGAGAGAGACCTTTTATGACAACCTTTGTGACAAGTTATGGTCGCAGAAGATCCGACCAGGCTCTCTCTCTCTCTCTCTCTCTCTCTCTCTCAAAATAATACTGCCAGATTAACTCGTGTCTTAAATCTCTCTCCCAGATTCCAATTTAACCAACCACACAACTTATGAATACACTTACCTCTCTCCCTTCCTCCCCCCCCTCTCTCTCTCTCTCTCTCTCTCTCTCATCCAGACATGGGAGGCGGCAACACAACAGAGGCCTCGTGTTTATAAATAGTAGGGGGTGGAGGCGGGCCACTTCCCCTCCCCTCACTGCTTCAAGGGGGGTTAACAAAAGCAAGGCAGGAGGGGGGAGGGGGTGCTAAGGGGGTAGGGGGCCGTCCTAGGGGGCTTAGAAGGCTACCTAGTGGCTTTTATTTAATGAGGTATGACAAACATTCAAACAAAATTAATTCATCTTCATTATCATAATCATTATCATTACCACCACAATTAAAGTTCATGAAATGGAGAGATGACACGGGGCACATGGGCTTAAGAGTACACGCAGATAAAATAAAGGTGATGGTATCTAATTACAGGGCTGGTGGTATCTAATTACAGGGCTGGTGGTATCTAATTATAGGGCTGCACAGTGGCCATGTGTGGTTTGCTACAAGAGCGTAGGAAGTAATTCCATCTTATGCACTTTGTGATACGTGGCTGCGTAAGAGATGTAGTGGTATTAGAGGTACTCTGCGAGATATGGTTGATTTCAAGTGTGTGGTGTGTCGGGTAAAGCATGTGCAGATTGTCAGGCGTAAAAAGATTGATCTTGCTGGTGAGTCTCTCAAGTGTGTGGAAGTTTTGTTATTTGGGAGACATGTTATGTGCTGGAGGTGGGGCTGGAGCTAGCTCTGTCGTTGGAGTAAGGAGTGGTTGGAAGAAGTTCAGGGAGCTGTTGCCTCTCCTGACAATGAGAGGGCTCTCCCTCCGTGCCAAGGGACCTTTGTATGCAGCATGTGTTAGGAATGTAATGGTGTATGGTAGTGAGACCTGGGCAGCAAAGGAAAAGGATATTCGTTGGCTCAAACGCACAGAAATGACAATGATTAGGTGGATGTGCAGTGTGTCCTTGAATGTGAGGCCTGGGGGGGGGGGGGCTAGGTTTATGATGGAAGAATTAAGAGGAAGGATGGGACTGGAATGTATTGGTGCTGTGATGAGGAGAGGTAGAGTGAGGTGGTTTGGGCATGTGGAGGGGATGGAGCAGAAAATGAGAAGTGTTAACGTTAGGGATGCAGGGTTGCGAGGGGCAGACTGAAAAAGACCTGGGACGAGGCCACAGGGTATGACCTCAGGGATAAGGGACTGAATAGGGAAGCTGCTAGAGAGTGAGCAGCATGGACAGCCGTCATTAAGTGACCAAGGCCGACGCATGCAAGCATGTTGGAGCCTTTATCAGCGAAACGAACATCTTCATCATCACCATCCCTACCACCACCACCATCATCACCACTGGCACCATCATCATCATCATCCCATGGCCAACAGTACCGTCCAGTGTCTTGAAGTAATTATTTCCGCATTACACCTAAAATATTCCTTTATGTTATGTCACACGCGTTGGTCCTGGTAAAAGAAATAAAACAGAAATAAATAAATAAAACAGGTGTGTTTTTCTTACTACTTGGGTGAAGAGGCTCCCTTGCACCTCTTCCCTAGCGATTTATTTTTGGATATGTCTGGTTGATATCCTTTTGTACGTTATTTATGCAGAGTATGGCGATACTGGAAGGATTTATGTAACACGGAGAAGGGCAGTGAGATGTAAGAAGCAAAATAAGTCGCTTAGGAAAAGGAGTTACGGAGATTCCTTGACCAATGAGAATACGGACCACGGACGGAAAATGTTAATACTCTCTCTCTCTCTCTCTCTCTCTCCACGAGGACTGTCACGCCCGAGGGAGTGAGGTCCCACTTGAGTGAAGAGGCGGCGACAAGGACAAGGACGATGTTGTACAAAATATCACAGTTACCCCCCTACCCCTCCACCCCTCCCTCTCTACCCCTTTCCCCCTCCACCCCCCCTACCCCCTGCCCCTCTACCCCTCCACCCCATTTATCCCCTCCCCTTCTACCCTTTTCCCCCCTCTACCCCTCCTACCCCTTCCCCTCTACCCCTTACTCACTCCACTCCTACCTCCCTCCCCTCTCTACCGGATAGGTAGAGAGGTGGCCTGCAGTCGTAATGAACCCAGGTTCGAGTTCCGGCTGGGGCAGGGAACAGTTAAAGGATCTGAAATTCATAAAACATACTTCACTGATCTAGCAGAAGACCCGCCGACATGTCATAAAAATACCCCCGCTAATACCAGTACACCAGTCCTGTATGAGACAGCTCTAGCATGTATTCAATATGGACGGTGGGTGTTAGAGCCGAAGTGGTGACATGCGGTGTATGGCAAGGTCCAGAGTAGGACAGATTATATATATACATACATACATATACAGAGAGAGAGAGAGAGAGAGAGAGAGAGACAGACAGAGAGACAGACAGACAGACAGACGGGGGGGGGGGTTAGGTCACATGTAAGAGCGTAGGGGTAGGTCGGCGCGCTGGGAGGAGAGAGTTAGAGACTGAGAGGGAGAGGGAGAGAGAGAGGGAGACGCTTCAGTGTGTGTGTAGCAGTGAGGAGGGTAGCACACTCGCTCCCTGTCTCGTCCCTCGCCCTCAGGAGCACCACGCCCCTCACCACGCCCTAACGAGGTGAAAACAGTGACGGGAAATTTTGTGTAATACCTGCCAGACCAATATGTGCGTTTTTTAGTGTATTTTCGTGTCTATATGTGTATCTGGGTGTATTTCCGCAGCTATATGTGTATCTGGGTGTATTTCCGCAGCTATATGTGTATCTGGGTGTATTTCCGCAGCTACATGTGTATCTGGGTGTATTTTCGCAGCTATAGGTGTATCTGGGTGTACTTTTCGCTGCTATATGTGTATCTGAGTGTATTTTTCGCAGCTATATGTGTATCTGGGTGTATTGTCGCAGCTATATGTGTATCTGGGTGTATTTTCGCAGCTATATGTGTATCTGGGTGTATTGTCGCAGCTATATGTGTATCTGGGTGTATTGTCGCAGCTATATGTGTATCTGGGTGTATTTTCCGCTACTTTTACGCTATTTTATGGACCTCAGTAGCTCGAGGTGCTACATACAGCCTTCCTTAGTCCCCTGAAGGCGATTTTACGGAACTGTGTGGAGAGGAGGGAGAGCGAGACACTAACGAGGAGAGTGTATATGAGAGATGTGGAGGAAAGGAAATGTAGGGGAAGGCCGAGGATGAGATGGATGGATGGAGTGGAGGAACTGTATATGCGAAAAGGGGTGTAAGTGGGGGGATGGACAGCGAGAGACTAACGAGGAGAGTATATGTGAGTGAGGTGGAGGAGGGGGGGGAGAGGGAGGGGGAGACGGAGGATAAGATGGAGGAATGGAGTGGAGAAGTATATGAGAGAGAGGGTTGTGAGCTGGGGGGAGGACTGAAATGGCAGATCAGGCGACATGGAGGCGACTTGTTTGTGGCCACCCCTTACGGGATTAAGGCATCTGACAATAGATAGATAGATAGTATGTGAGAGAGGGGGTGTATAAGCTGGGAAGTGGGCAGCGAATTAGCGGGGACACGCGACATGGAGGCGATTTGTTTGTGGCCACCCCTTACGGGACAGTTAGACATACAGATAGACAGAGACAGTGTGGAGTGCTTTTGGGCATGAGGCGCTGAAAAACAACGTGTATGTGATGTTAAGCTGGTGTTTCTCTGCAAATTCATAGGCTTTTCGAACTTAATGTGTTGGGAATATTATTGACTGAGCATTCATAGCCCCGAGAGGTGGAAAAAATGGCCTGAAACTATCTATCTATCTATCTATTGCCAGACGCCTTAATGCCGTAAGGGGTGGCCACAAACAAATCGCCTCCATGTCGCCCTGTCCCCGGCCATTTCGCTGCTCCCTCCCCCAGTTCACACGCCCCTCTCTCATATACCTCTCCCCTCCATCCCTCCACCTCATCCTCGGCGTGACACAAGCATGAAGGAATATAGGCAGGGAGAAGTCAGTTGAAAATGTAAAGCTTTGATGATGATGATGATGATGATGATTACGATAATGATGATGACAGTGATGATAATACTGACGATGATGATGATGATGATGATGACGATGGTGATGATAATATTAATGATGATGATGACGATGATGATAATGATGACGATAATACTAATGATGATGATGATGATGATGATAAGCAAAGAGTATAACTGAATAAAATCGTAAAGGAGCATCATCATCATCACCATCACCATCGTCGTC
>NC_136983.1:44825794-45028294 GCF_032717465.1 Coenobita brevimanus | reverse complement strand
ACCTTTATCATTCTTTTTCTGTGTCTGCCCTCCTCTCATCCTATTTCTTCCCATCATCCACTTACTTGATGCAGTGCTGCCTAGTTCTTCACCTTCATCACTTTCTCTGTGTCTGCCCTCCTCTCTTCCTATTTCTCACTATCATCACTTTTTCTGTGTCTGCCCTCCTCTCTTCCTATTTCTCACCATCATCACTTTTTCTGTGTCTGCCCTCCTCTCTTCCTATTTCTCACCATCATCACTTTTTCTGTGTCTGCCCTCCTCTCTTCCTATTTCTCACCATCATCACTTTCTCTGTGTCTGCCCTCCTCTCTTCCTATTTCTCACCATCATGCACTCACTTGATGTAGTGCTGCCTACTTCTTCCGTCACGTTTATCACTTTTTCTATGTCCTCCTCGCTTCCTACTTTTCCCATCCTTCCTGTCACTTATTGCTGTACTTTCCTTTTCAGGTGGCTTTACATTGAGTGACAAGGCTAATGGTTTCCTGTAGGCCACAAAACCTCCAGTCCTTCCATCACATCGAGTATAATGAACTTCCAGCAATACTCAGAGGCGTATATCAAGAAAAAACATTGTGAAGGAATAAAGAAGGTGTAAAATCAATTCGTTCAGTGCTACGTAAATGTGTTCCTTGTGAGACATCGATGCTGCTTCTTAAGGTGAGCTGGCGTCTTAAGTTAGAGCTCCCTATCACCTCTTCCTTAGCGATTCATTCTCCAAACTACTCATTAACATCCTCCTCTTTGCCTCCTACATCTTATCAATACCGAGAGAGACTGCATGAATAACACACAAGAATATGGTAACGGAGCAGAATCGGAAATAAATCGGTAAGGAAGAGGTGTTTGTAAGGGGAGAAAATGAGTCGCATCTTGAATTGGCTCAGTGGTTTTGTATTTATTTTTTCTTCGAAGGAACGGACTGCTGGCCTTTGGTTCCTTCTTTTTTGCATTAAAAAAATGAATAAATAAAGCCGTCATGAGTGAAAGCTTCTCGAAAGTGACGACCTCCCTCCCTCCCTCCCTCTCTCTCTCTCTCTCTCTCTCTCTCTCTTAGTGACAATAACAAGCACAACAACCTTTTTCCACTGATTCACGTCCCTCTTTACTGTCCACCAGAGAGAGAGAGAGAGAGAGAGAACAGTTGGGTCAGAAGGGAGTTGGGGACCTCAAAGTGCTGTTAATTTGCCTGGTTAACCCTCTCTCTCTCTCTCTCTCTCTCTCTCCCAGATTCAATTTTCCATAGAAAGCACAATTTTCCAGGTTCGTGCATTCAACAAAGACAGAAATAGATAGACTGATAGATTGATTGACAGGCAGACAGACAAATAGATGAAGAGATATGTGGTAGTGATAGATACAGTAGACACATAAACTGAAAGGCAAATGGACGAACAGACAGAGTAGATAGACTGATAGATTGACAGACAGGCAGACAGACAGACACATGACAAAGCTCGAGCGACTGATAGACTGATAAGCAAATATACACAGAGACAGATAGGTACATGAGATAGATAAACTGAGACAGGCAAACAGACAGACAGACACAGAGATACTGCACATGACAGAGATAGATAGAGAGACAGACTGACTTGATAGATAGACAAATAGATACAAGATAGATAAAGATAAACAGACTCTCCTTTCCCCTCCCCTTCCCTTCCCTCCATCTCTCCAACGTCATCTTTTTCTTTCTTTTTTTTTTTTCTAAGGGTCGATCTCACAGGTCAAAGTCTATGGGAGTCCTTTGCATTTAAATCCTCTCTCTCTCTCTCTCTCTCTCTCTCTCTCATCCTCCAAGCCACTATCGATCACACTCCCATCTTTCAACCCAAGTCTCTCCTCTCTGTCTGTCTGTCTGTCTGTCTCTCTAACTCTACATTCCTGTCTCTCTCATTCTTCTCTCTCTCTCTCCCTCCCTCTCTCTCTCTCTCTCTCTCTCTCTCTCTCACTCACTCACTCACTCTACATTCCTGTCTCTCTCATTCTTCTCTCTCTCTCTCTCTCTCTCTCTTTCTCTCTCTCTCTCTCTCTCTCTCTCACTCTTCCTTCCCATCCCTCTCACTTTCACCCTTCTCCACATTAGCCTCCCTAACTCCTCCCTTTCACCCCTCTTCCTCACCCCATATCCAATTCCCTATCCTGTCACCCTGCCACACCCCTCCCCCTCAACCTGCCTCACCCCACTCACCCACCCTACCCCCTCACCCTGCCTCACCCCTCCACCTCACCCTACTCCCTCACCCTGCCTCACTCCTCCACCTCACCTCACTCCCTCATCCTGCCTTACCCCTCCACCTAACCTCACTCCCTCACCCTACCCCCTCACCCTGCCTCACCCCTCCACCTCACCCTACTCCCTCACCCTGCCTCACCCCTCCACCTCACCTCACTCCCTCACCCTGCCTTACCCCTCCACTTAACCTCACTCCCTCACCCTACCCCCTCATACTGCCTCACCTCTTCACCTCACCCACTCCCCCACCCCACTCCCTCACCCTGCCTCACCCCTCCACCTCACCCCACTCCCTCATCCTGCCTCACCCCTCTCCATTATTGATCGCTGGTGTCATGATCTGGTATTTTCAGCCAGATACACCAGCAAGGGATCCAGCACCACACCACCAACACCACACCATTTATACCACATTAATTACACCACACCACGTATACCACATTAATTACACCTTTATAATCGTCATATTACTTTTAAACTACAAATATTTCTTCTTCCTCATTACCATCATCATCATCATCATCATCATCATCATTATCAAAGTCATCGTCGAGAGAGAGAGAGAGAGAGAGAGAGAGAGAGAGAGAGAGAGGAAGGGGGAGGGGGGAGGGGAAGGGAGAGGGAGATGGAATGGAGGGGAAGTGGCTTGATAGAGATATATGACCTAACGCACACACACACGCACATGCACACGCACACACGAGTAAGTGGACACACATACACAGATCCCCATACACGTAGTCATACGAGTACATACACGTTTCTAGCGATGGCACACACACATATACAGAATCACACACACACACACACACACACACACACACACACACAGTATGCATCAGTAGTCTGGAATTCTCATCTTAAAAAACACATAGATAAGACTGAAAAAGTTCAAAGGGCAGCTACAAGATGGATACCAAGCTTAAGGGACCTAAGCTACGAAGAAAGACTAGAAAAACTGAATCTGCCAGCACTACAGGAGAGAAGGAAAAGAGGAGACATGATAATGCTATATAAATGCATATCAGGGAAGGAGAAAATAGACATAAATGATTACTTAACATATGGAGAAGCATCAGCAAGAGGACACTGCAAATAACTATGTAAAAAGAGAGGCGATAAAGACGTAAGGAAATCCAGTTTCCCAAACAGAGCGGTTGATCAATGGAATGCACTACCGAATGAAATAGTGTGTGCCAAAACAATTCACAAATTTAAGGATATGTACGATAAATATGGCTTAAGACACGGGACAGTACGAGCTGGACTCATTCCTGTAAAGATACAATTAGGTAAGAACAATTAGGTAAGAACACACACACACACACACACACACACACACACACACACACACACACACACACACACACACACACACACACACACACACACACACACACACACACACACACACACACACACACACACACACACACACACACACACACACACACACACACGCACACGCGCGCGCGCGCGGACACATTGCATACAACTTTCTTTCTCTCTCTCTCTCTCCATATTAACGTCAGAACTCCTAATTGGGATTTCAAAGTCTCTCTCTCTCTCTCTCTCTCTCTCTCTCTCTCTCTAATAACAGTACTGTGTCCACATTCTCCACTGTCGTAGCCATTTTTTCCTCGTGTTTTTCTCATGTGGTGGAGGCTGAGTCAGGAGATGGCATATAAGAAGTACACACACACACACACACACACACACACACACACACACACACACACACACACACGCACACACTATATTCCACTGCCTAAACCAATTTCTCTTCATGTCTTTCTCAGGTGGTGAAGGCTGTCTCAGGAGATGGCATGTAAGACGTACCCTCAGCATGCCGCCCCACCGCCGTCTGTGCAGCCTGGCCAGCGGTATTTTTGTCATATTCGTCTGTCTGTCCTTCCTTGCCCACCAGCTGGACCCAAGAACCGCCCTGTTTGTCCCTTACCATCACCCTTTCCCACCCAACCCACCCACACCACAACCACTTCTTAGTCTCCACCCTTTTCCAGCCAACCCACCCACACCACAACCACTCCTCACTCTACTCAATATGACGCGAAATTTGCAAGCATATTCGCCAAACGTTCAGGGCCAAGGTTTTCAAGATAATCACCAATCGCCAAATTTTCAAGGCCAAGGAGTTCAGCAGTCTCGCCAAACGCGTGATTCTTACGCCCAGGGACTTCAAAATTCTCAACAAGGGTCTAATTCTAACCCACATCGAGTTCTAAATTCTTATCCACAAAGATTGGCCAATTCTCAGCACGCACCTTATTATCATCCACTCCGAGGAATATTTACCCAGAACAATTCTCAAACTCGGGGACCTAGAAACATGGCAAATTCTCACTTTTCATCCAATTCCCAGCCTCAGCAACTTCTAAACCAGGCTGACTTCAACCCGACATCCAATTCTCAACCCCAGACACCTGTCAATTCTCCCTACACATCCAGTTCTCAGCCACAGGAACCTTTAAACTCAGTATATTCGTACCACACAGCCAATGTTCAGCCCCAGGAACTTCTAAACCCACTCATTTCTCACCAAAGATCCAATTCTCACATTCAGGCACATCAACCACTCAATTCCCAACCCCAAGCACTTCAGGAACAGGATTCCCACCCTCAGGCACTCCAAGACGCCAGTGTTCAGGCCCAGGCGCTTCATCAAACTCAGCAAAATCAGTCCCTTCACCAAACCAGTTTCCAAACTGGAGTTCACCCACACTCACATAATATGATCCCCACACCCACATCCACCATCAACCCAGGCCTCAATCAATCCACAAATAATCCTCAATCAACCTTCAGTCAACCCTCAAACAGGCCTCAATCAACTAATCAACCCACAATCAGGCCCATGTCTACTCGAGGCGTTGGTCAGTGCAAGAAGAAGTACTGGCGGTGCGACAGTCCACCTACGGATCCAGAACCACCCTTAGAAGACCTACAGGAACTCGAGGACCTTCCCGGACACCCCTTCACCGCCCCTCACTGGACACGCTACGCCGACAGGGGCTACACGGTGCTAGGTCAGTTACTCTCTCTCTCTCTCTCTCGCTCTCTCTTTCTCTCTCTCGCTTTCATTTTTCTGTCTACCCATCTGTCTCCCTCTGCATATCTACTCTGCCTGTCCATCTATATATCTATCCATCCATCCATCCATCTGTCTATCTATAAATCTATTATTCTTCGCCATTAGGACGAGAGTTCATAAATATATAGATGGATAGAAACCGACGGTGTGTGTGTGTGTGTGTGTGTGTGTGTGTGTGTGTGTGTGTGTGTGTGTGTGTGTGTGTGTGTGTGTGTGTGTGTGTGTGTGTGTGTGTGTGTGTGTGTGTGTGTGTGTGTGTGTGTGTGTGTGTGTGTGTGTGTGTGAGAGAGAGAGAGAGAGAGAGAGAGAGAGAGAGAACTAGGACTCCTCAGTAAAATAAAGACCTGTACCTTCATCAACAGATCGTAACCAGTCGTCCAGTAAGCGCCTCCCTGACGTACTGATCATCGGAGCCAAGAAATCTGGCACAAGGGCGCTGCTGGCCTTCCTTAGGGTACATCCAAGCATAAGGTACTCTCTCTCTCTCTCTCTCTCTCTCTCTCTCTCTGTCAGGGTCCATCCAAGCATACGGTACTCTCTCTCTCTCTCTCTCTCTCTCTCAGGGTCCATCCAAGCATACGGTACTCTCTCTCTCTCTCTCAGGGTCCAACGAAGAATAAGGTACCACAACATAAGGTGCCACACCCACTATACTCTCTCCACCTTAACTTGGCCCAGTATTTCGTCCTTTTGCAGCTTGTTTCACGTAGCTCAGTGGCAGAAAAAGACAATACTAGGGCTGTACACCCTCTTCATAGCACTTCTTCGTGATTAGCACCATACCCTAGTCTTAATCTATTGCTACAACCCAGCATTCACGATGGAGAGGGCAAATTTAGGCCAAGTTAGAGTAAATGGAGTGTAGCAGGAATATACCACTACATCATGGTGTTTATAGTGAGTGGTTTAATTGGTGCATAAAACTGTGTGTGTGTGTGTGTGTGTGTGTGTGTGTGTGTGTGTGTTGATGTCATATATATGGTTCCTTTGCCAGGGCGTCGGGTCCAGAGGTTCACTACTTCGACAGATTCTACGCCAAGGGACTGGATTGGTACAGGTGAGTGAGTGAGGATGATGATGATGATGATGATGATGATGATGATGATGATGATGATGAGGAGGAGGAGGAGGAGGAGGAGGAGGACGAGGACGAGGACGAGGAGGAGGAGGAGGAGGAATTCTAAGGAAAGCAAACAGCAACAGACCTAATGGTCTTTTTGAGGCTGCCTGTTACAGAGTAGACAATGAATACGAGATCTAACTTTTCATGCTGAAGGATAAGGATAGTACAGCAAGAAGGCTCCCCCCACCTCCAAACCCTCCAGTTAAAACTGGCAGGAAAAAGTGAGAAGGACCACCATGCAGCATGGAAAAACCGACATGGAAATTTCATAGGAAAGACTGAACGAGAAAAGTTACATTCTATAATACTTTATCTATAAGCTACCGGTTTGTATTACTTCTCCAGGGCTGACTGTTTTTCCTCTCCCTCTTACTAATTCCGCGTCCCTCTCCTTCCCCACCTGCCCCTCTTTCTTCTTCCCCTCCCTCACTAATCCCCTCTCTCTCCCCCTCCCCCCCCACCACAGGAGGATGCTGCTCCTGAGCTAAAAGGAGCAACTGGAGAAGACGCCGGCATACTTCACCAGTCCAGGGCTGCCTCTCTTTCTTCCACCCCCTCACTAACTCTCCCTCCCTCCTCCCTCTCTCACTAATTCCCCCTCCCTCCCCCCACAGGAGCAAGCTGCCGCTGAGCCTGGCGTGGCAACTGACGGTGGAGAAGACGCCGGCGTACTTCACCAGTGTGGGGGTGCCAGCCAGGGTGAAACAAGACCTGCCTGGTGCCAAACTCCTGCTGGTGGTGAGGGACCCCGTCACCAGGGCGCTGTCTGACTACACGCAGAGTCTTAGGTGAGGCAGGATTAGGCATGGGCTGGAAGGGTGAGGTAGGATGAGGCAGGGTTAAGCTAGAAAATGTAGGGTGAGCCACAGTGAGGTAGGGATAGGGTAGACGATGCAGGGTGAGGCTGGGTTAAAGCACACACACACACACACACACACACACACACACACACACACACACACACACACCTCTTTCATCTCCAACCCTTTCATCTCTCTCTCTCTCTCTCTTTCATGCGTCTATAGCAAACACCTAAAGCACAAACCATAAAAAAATTGTACCAATATATCTTGCCATAATTCCATAAAACTCGCCTTTAGTACAGAATATACTTTTTCGCCAATCTATCAATGTATCTATCTACCAATCTATATCCGTCTATCTACCTATATGTCTATCTATCTGTCTGTGTATCACCACAAGATTACATTTAAATCCCTTACCACAGTACCACAATCCACCACATCTCTCCAAAATATATAGCATACAACTATCTTTTTTCTTCACTAGTAAATGTATATCTTATGTCACCTGTGCTGGACACCTGTAAGAAGCACAGGTGGGGAGTGTTGGATGAGGTGGCGTTCATGAGGGCTCGAAATGACGGCCGGTAGAACATCTTTCCCTCAACCTAATACATTCTTTTTTTTTTTTTTTTTTAACAAGACAGTAAATGTAAGATGGGAAAATCAGTGAATGTATAGAGTTCCTTGGCTATCTCCTTCCACATCTCCATCAGGCACAAAATACAATGACATTACACACGACTACACACTGTCCCCCTCTACACACACAACCACACTATGTCCCCCTCTACACACACGACCACACACTGTCCCCCTCTACACACAGCACCACACTGTGTCCCCCTCTGCACACACGACCACACACTGTCCCCCTCTACACACACAACCACACACTGTCCCCCTCTACACACACGACCACACACTGTCCTCCTCTACACACATAACCACATTATGTCCCTCTCTACACACACGACCACACTGTGTCCCCCTCTACACACACGACCACACTGTGTCCCCCTCTACACACACGACCACACTGTGTCCCCCTCTACACACACGACCACACTGTCACCCTCTACACACACGACCACACTGTGTCCCCCTCTACACACACGACCACACTGTGTCCCCCTCTACACACACGACCACACTGTCACCCTCTACACACACGACCACACTGTGTCCCCCTCTACACACACGACCACACTGTCACCTTCTACACACACGACCAAACTATGTCCCCCTGTACCATGTCATCTTTCTCTGGTGTACAGTAAACCTTGACAGTACCTTCCCTCGCTGCAGTAAGCACAGGTGGCGTCGTGCATTCGATGAGCTGGCGTTCGTGAGGGCGTCCCCGGGCCTGGTCAACTCAGAATGGGGGCCCATCAGCGGGGGTCTGTACGCCAGGCACCTACAGCGATGGTTGCACTACTTCCCCAGGTCCGCCATACACGTCGTTAGTGGAGAGAACCTGATACGGGACCCGGCCGCCGAGCTGTGCAAAGTACAAGTGAGTCTGGTGTGAATATTAGGGGATTTGCGTGAGTCTGGTGTGAATATTAGGGGATTTGCGTGAGTCTGGTGTGAATATTAGGGGATTTGCGTGAGTCTGGGAAGAATCTTATACGGGACCCAGCCGCCGAACTATGCAAAATTCAGGTGAGTCCGGGATGAATACTGGAGGATATGAAGGAGTCTGTAGGTAAAATCTTATACGGGACCCAGCCGCCGAGCTGTGCAAAGTACAAGTGAGTTTGGTGTGAATACTGGGATATTTGAGGGAGTCTGTGGGAAGAATCCTATACGGGACTCAGCCGCAGAGCTATGCAAAATGCAGGTGAGTTTTGGCCTTAATACTGACAAATTTGAGTAAGTCTAATGCTCATATTCTCGTCGGTTGAGGAAGCTCCCTGACATCTTTTCCTAAGCAATTTAGTTTCCTTATTACACCTTACTGTCCTATTCTCTGTTACATAAATCCTTCCCATATCGCCATACTCTGCATCAAGGATATTCACCAGCCATATCCAAACTAAATCACTAAGGAAGAGGTGTTAAACAGCTTCCTTAACTGACGAGAATACAGGCCTGGGTCATCGGTGGTCGATTTGAGTGGATCTGGGTACATTTGGATAGTTTGGGTAAGTATGGTTTGAGTTCACTGTTTGGGTGATCATACACTGATTTGGGTGAGTATGGGTACACTTGGTTTGTCTGGGTAAGGCTGAGTTAATTTCAGTAGGACAGGACAGATGTGTGAGGGGTGGGTCATTTAGGTTTGATTTGATGTGTGTGTGTGTGTGTGTGTGTGTGTGTGTGTGTGTGTGTGTGTGTGTGTGTGTGTGTGTGTGTGTGTGTGTGTGTTTTACTTATCTGGTTACGGTACGTTCTGTAAAAAGTGCACTGAATTAAGTACATATTGGATGAACTGGGCTGGGATTGTGTGGATTTGGTTTGATCTGAGTATATATATATATATATATATATATATATATATATATATATATATATATATATATATATATATATATATATATATATATATATATATATATATATATATATTTACTTTACAAAGGTGTACAGTAGGTACGTCAGGTCAGGTCAGATAAGGTTAGGTTAAGTTAGGTTAGACAGGGATTAGGTCAGGCTGCGCGGCGTGAGGTTAGGTTAAAGCTGGATTAAGATTAAGATGAAGGTTGGTGTTAGGTTAAGGTTGGCTGGGTCGGGATGAGATGGATAGGATCGATTCACTACGCTCTTACTCCTTCTCTCCTTCACTCACACTCCTTCCTTCCTTCCTCCCTTCCTCCTCCACACTCCTTCCTTCCTTCCTCCCTTTCTCCTCAACACTCCTTCCTTCCTTCCTCCTCCACACTCCTTTCTTCCTCCCTTCTTCCTCCACACTCCTTCCTTCCTTCCCCCCTTTCTCCTCCACACTCCTTCCTTCCTTCTTCCCTTCCTCCTTCCCGTTCTTTTCTTCCTTTTTTTCCTTCCTCCGTCACCCTCTTCCTCTCCCACTCCCTCTACTTCCTTCCTTCCTTCCTCCTCTTCTTCTTCTCCCTCCTTTCGTTTCTCTCTCTCCTTTGTTCCTCCATCTCTCTCCTTGCTTCCAATCTCTCTTCTTTTCCTTCCTTCTTCCTTTCCTCTCTTGTCACTGTTTCGCTCTCTCCTTCCGTCCTCTCTTACCCTGTCTCATCCTCCACCCTCCCCTGTCAATATATATGTACCTATCCATGCCAAAACTACCACTCCACCATCTCAGAAATTCCTTGGTCTGAACAGGGTAATTACAGAAAAAAGCAATTCTTCTAATAAACTGTGCATACACCCACCTGTCTATTAAAATCACCTATGAATCTATATGTATGCTTCCATGTCAAAACTAACACTCCTGCCATCCCCCACAGGAATTCATTGGGCTGTGCAGGGTCACCACAGAAAAGCAATTCAAATACCTATCTATCCACCAACTAATATATTCCAATCCTTTATGAATCTATATGTATGTTTCGAAGTCAAAGCTAACATTCTTGCCATCCCTCCACAGGAATTCCTTGGCCTGCGCAGGGTCATCACAGAGAAGCACTTTTTCTTCAACGTCACTAAGGGGTTTCCGTGCCTGGTAAAGAGGGAGAAGACGGGCCGCCCACACTGCCTGGGGTCATCCAAGGGTCGATCCCACCCACCAGTCTCACAGGCCACACTCAACACCCTCAGGGACTTCTACAGGCCATTCAATTTTAAGTTCTACAAGATGGTCGGACAGAACTTTCGGTGGTAGTGATTCGAAGCTCCGAGACAGTGATAAGGGTGTTTCAATCCAGCACTACTTTCGAACACTTCTAGAAAATGATGCTATAACCAAAGACTCCTACATGCTATTCAAATCCAAGCTGTACACGCTGGTAGGAGAGAACTTTAGGTGGTAGTGATTTGAAGCTCCGAGACAGTGATAAGGGTGTTCCAATCCAGCACTGTCTTCGAACACTTCTAGAAAATGGTGTTAGTGATTCAAATGCCACCAAAGACTCCTACATACGATTCAAATTCAAGCTGCACACGTTGGTCGGACAGAACTTTAGGTGGTAGTGATTTGAAGCTCCGAGACAGTGATAAGGGTGTTCCAATCCAGCAATGTCTTCGAACACTTCTAGAAAATGGTGTTAGTGATCCAAATGCCACCAAAGACTCCTACATACGATTCAAATTCAAGCTGCACACGTTGGTCGGACAGAACTTTAGGTGGTAGTGATTTGAAGCTCCGAGACAGTGATAAGGGTGTTCCAATCCAGCAATGTCTTCGAGCACTTCTAGAAAATGGTGTTAGTGATTCAAATGCCACCAAAGACTCCTACATACGATTCAAATTCAAGTTGTACACGCTGGTCGGACAGAAGTTTAGGTGTTCGTGATTTGATGCAGGTATTAAGAGTGGTTTAAATCAATAACTGACTATAATTTTGTATGTAATGTATTGATACCAAAGACTTCTACAGGTCCTTCTGTTTTTGGTTCTACAAGATAGTCGAACAGGATTATAGGTGGTAGTTATTTGAAATGGATAATGAGGGAGAAGACTTCATAACAAGCGATTAAAGTTCTGCCAATTACACAATGGCACTAAAGACTTCTACAGGAACTTTCGTATTAACTTCAACAAAATGGTCGGAAAGAATTGTAGGTGGCAGTGATTCGACGCTCCAAGAAGCTGTAAGAAGGGTATCGACTGTGTGAGGACGATGGCGGTAGTGGTTCAAGCCTCTGAGAACCAGCTAAAAGTAACACAGCCAAAGACATCTTCAGGTCCTTCAGTTTTAAGTTTTGTAAGACGGTGGGACGGAACTTTAGGCAGTACTGGTTCAATGCTACAGGGAAATGATTACAGTGTTTCAATCGTATAATGAAGCCAAGGACTATTTATACATGCTCTTCAATTCTATGTTATACAGCATGGTGGAATAGAACTTTAAGTGGTACAAATTATCATTAACATCACACACACACACAAAAAAAGCCAAAAACAGTGCCAAAACCTGGTGGCAGTAATTCAAAGCTCCAAAACGCGGTAAAAGGTGCTTCGATTGTGTGCTGCCACCAAGACTGCCTCATGCATACCAGCGTTCAGTTCTTCACGATGGTGGGGCTGAAACTTGTGTGGCTGTGGCTTGAGTCTCTAAGGCCGGTGTTTTCGTTGGTTAAGGAGGCTCCCTGACACCTTTTCCTAAGCGACTTAATCTGCTCATTACACCTTACTGTCCTCTTCTGTGTTCTAATATCGCCATACTCGACTTAAATAATGTACAAAAGGGCATTAACCAGCCATATCCAAGAAATAAGTCACTAAGGAAAAGGTGTTAGGGAGCTTCATTACGCGACGAGCATATCTAAGAGTCAGGTGAAGGATATACAGACAGCAGTGACACCAAAGACTTCAATACAACCTTGAGTTTTAAGTTTTGTGAATTAAGAAATACACTGAGGTGGTCTGGCCATATGGAGAGGATGGAGAGCGAGAGACTAATGAGGAGAGAATATGAGAGTGAGCTGGAGGGGGGGAGAGGGAGGGGAAGGCCGAGGATGAGATGAAGGGATGGAGTGGAGAGGTACAGGAGAGAGGGGGGGGGGGCAGTGAAATGGCGGGGGACAGGGCGACATGGAGGCGATATGTCTGTGGCCACCCCTTACAGGATTAAGGCGTCTGGCAATAGATAGACAGATAGAATTAAGGACATCAAGGAATTTTGCGGCCCTTCAAGATGGTGGTGGTGATGCAAGTGTCTAAGATGTGCTAGGGTAGTGATGTGAGGCTTCAAGATGTAGTAAAAATAAATAAATATATAAAGGGCGTTTCAATCATTCCATACTACCAAAGACTTCAATTTATAAGTTCAATTTATAAGTGAATCAAGGTGGTGACCAGGATTACACGTAAGAAAGTATAAGACGGCTTGAATCCCCAAGAGGTGCCAGAAAACTTTATCTATCTATCTACCCATCTATTATATATCTATCTACCTATCTCTGTCAGACTATCTACCTATCTCTGTCAGACTATCTTTCTATCTACCTACCTACCTGTCTATTTATCTATCTATCCATTATTTATCTACCTATTATATATCTATCTACCTATCTGTCCATCTACCTATCTATCAATCTGTCTATCTATCTATCAGTATGTATGTATGTATCAATCTATCCATCTATTTATCTATTTATCTACCTATCTCTAAATATCTCTCTATCTATCTACAGTAACTATCTATGTCTATCAACCTATCTGTCTATCAATCTATCTATCTATCTATCTATTTATCTATCTACTGAACGCGATGGGTGAGATGAAATTCAACAAAATGGTATGGAAGTGACAGGTGATTAAATTTCTCATGAGGCAATTTATATCTGAGTTTGAATGCCCTGGTGGTGTAGTGGTCTGAAGAGGCCTATCGGGGAAGGAAGAGGAGGTCGGGGAAGAAGGGGAAAGAAGGGGGAGTTGGGGAAGGAAAGGGAAGGAAGGGGAGGAAGGGATGGAAGGGAAGGAAAAGGAATGAAGGGAAGGAAGGGGAAAGAAAAGGAATGAAGGGGAAGGATGGAAGGAAAAAAACAGGAACCAGAGAGAGAGAGAGAGAGAGAGAGAGAGAGGAAACCATGGCAACAGAATGAAAACGAAGAGAAATCCAAAAAGGAAGGAAATGAGTGTTAATAATGCTAATTAGCAGTGGTAATAATAATAATACTAATAATAATAATAGTAATAATAATAATAATAATAATAATAATGATAATAATAATAATAATAAAGAGTATGTAAAGAATAAAACAAGCACAACAAACTCTCTCTCTCTCTCTCTCTCTCACACACACACACACACACACACACACACACACACACACACACACACACACACACACCTCATCACATAATTGCATACAGGTGGAGTCACAAATGATGATGATAATGATAATGATGATGATAATGACGATGATGATGATGATGATGATGATGATGTGTACAAATGAAAATTGTATAATGGTGATTTTTTTTTTCATAACCTTAGTGTATTTGTGTTTCTAAAAGAGTATGAATAGAGAGAGAGAGATGGATAGACACATATAGCTACCGTATGGCTTATAGATAGTTAGACAGACAGGTAGACAAATGCAGACAGATAGATAGACAGATAGATAGACAGATGGATATAGATACATGTATAGCTTAAAGACAGTTAGATAGTTAGACAGTCAGACAGATAGACAGATAGATAGACAGATGAATATAGATACATGTATAGCTTAAAGGGGGACAGTTAGACAGATAGATAGACAGATGAATATGGATACATGTATAGCTTAAAGAGGGACAGTTAGATAGTCAGATAGACAGACAGATAGACAGACAGACAGATAGTTAAATACATAGACTGATGAGTGGATGGGTGGATAAATACAGATTATTATTATTATTATTATTATTATTATTACCATTATAGTTATTATTATTATTATTATTATTATTATTATTTTTATTATTATTATTACTATTATTATTATCATAATTATCTTCACATCAGCAGCAGATACTAACAAGAAGAGGCAACCGTGTAAAGCTCTTCATATTACCTGCTCGTCCCTTCTACACACACACACACACACACACACACACACACACACACAGCTCACCCCAACACCCCTAAAGCTCCCCAAAGCTCCCCGTCCCAGCCAGAATAAGAGGATCATATTTGGTTTTCGGGCCTGTTGTCTTTACTGGTGACGTGTGTGTGTGTGTGTGTGTGTGTGTGTGTGTGTGTGTGTGTGTATTTATTTATATACTTGTACACATGTCGGGCCAAACTATGAGTGTGACTTCCGTAGACTTTCACAGACCACCAAACTATTGCGAAAGATCGGCAGATGTGAAGCTAGGTTAGGTTAGTTTAGGCAGGGTTTGGTTGAATTAGATGATTTTTGGCTGGGTTGGGTTCAGTTGGATTAGGTATAGACGGATTAGGTTAGACTGGGTTAGAATAGGTCGGTTTAAATAGGTTTAGGATGGGTTATATTAGACTGGATTAGGCTGGGTTAGGTTTGGTTAGATTAGGTCATTTTAGGCTTGGCTGGGTTAGGTATGGTTAGGTTAAGTGAGGCTGGGTGAGATTTGGTTGGTTTAGGTATGGTTTGGCGGCGTCAGGTTAGGTTAGGTTAGGTTAGATTAGGTATGGAGAGGTTAGGTGAGGTTAAGTGAGATCAGATACAAACAGACTGGGTTAGGTGGGGTTAAGTAGGATTAGGTTGGGTTAATTTAGATTGGATTAGGTCATTCCAGGTTAGGCGGGGTTCAGGAAGACGAAGTATGGATAGGTTAGGTGAGACGGGGTTAAGTTAAATCGGTTTAGATATAATTAGGTTGGATTGCTGAAGGTGAAGGTGAATTAGGTTTGGCATGGGTAGGCTCGGTGAGATTAGTACAGATTAGATATGGTTAGGAGGGATAAGAAAAATAAATCGCTTCGGAAAAAGTGTTACGTGGCTCTCAACAAGAAGACGGTGTTCAATATATACGGTAAGATTAGGCAATACACACCTCACCTGATTAAAAACATGATATATTAGCCTTATATTTCTCTCCCTCTATCTCTCTCTCTCTCTCGTCCATTAATACTTGTAAATGTCGTTCATTTAATTTACACCACACGTTAATGCCACCAATGATGCGAGAGAGAGAGAGAGAGAGAGAGAGAGGAAACGGGTGGAGGGGACTGAAGAGGAGTCCACAGACCACACTGGATTGATCTGGTGCTCCATCCTCAAAGTCCTTTACTCAGCACATAAATCTCTCTCTCTCTCTCTCTCTCTCTCCCCCCCCCCACTTTAGTTTATATACAGTATATCGTATCGTTAGTATATACTCCAACATACTTGCATGCGTCGGCTTGGTCACCTGATGGCTACTTTCCACGCTGCTCGATCTCTGGCAGCCTTCCTATTTAGTCCCTTAGTTCTGATATCACACTCTATAACCTCGTCCCAGGTCTTTTTTGGTCTGTGTCTTGCAGTCCAACCCCCAACGTTAGCACTTCTCACTTTCCGCACTCAACTGTCAACTTTCATCCTCTCTACATGCCCATACCATCTCAGTCTACCTCTCCTCATCCCAGCACCAATACACTCCGGTCCCACCCTTCTTCTGAACCCTTCATTCGTAATATATATATATATATATATAGATAGATAGATAGCTAGACTGACAGATATGTATGTATGTATGTATGTATGTATGTATCTATCTATCTATCTATCTATCTATCTATATATCTATATATATATATATATATATAGTGTGTGTGTGTGTGTGTGTGTGTGTGCGTGTGTGTGTGTGTGTGTGTGTGTGTGTGTGTGTGTGTGTGTGTGTGTGTGTGTGTGTGTGTGTGTGTAATACAGTGACTGCATGTATCAGTAACATACAAGAAAACATTACCATGCCATATACGCTGTAAGAATAAACAGCTAGGGAAAAGGTGTTAGGGAACCATGTTAAGAGAAGAGATTACATACGTCAGTGCATGTGTGTGTAATAACTATTATCCTGGAAAACAGCTCATGTTATATTATGTTCCCTTCCCTCCACGGAACACATCTGCTTTCACCCACTACCCCAAGCCTGTATTTATCGTTGAGTATTTATGTATGTATATATATATGTATGTATGTATGTAAGGGCTTCTACTACTCTACCCACCTTTTTTATGTTGAAGTATCGTGGTCAGTTTTACTCTTCAACCCTCGTTCGTCACAAATGTCACTCGCTGGGGTAACGCCTGCGGGAGAAGCTCAGAAAAAAAGTGCAGTGGGTGATTGTTTAAGTGTGTCACCGATCTAACAACCCTAACAGCCCTAACAAGCCTAAGAAACCTAACAACCAAAGCAAAGTAACACTCACCACCCACGAGTTTGTACGAAGGGTTGGCTGGGTTGCTCCCTCGGCGATTTATAGTTTTACCTGTAAAAGATACCGTATTGCATTAGTAAAGCTATAAAGCTATAACGGTATAAGAGATATCAAACCACCATACACCAAACTAGGCTTGAGCCAGAAGCATGTCATATGATATCGCAAATCAAAGTCACCACTATCTTTAAGTTATATATCGTTGCGTTTCGTTTATAAAGGTTCTAACATGCTTACATGCGTCGGCCTTGGGCATCTAATGGCGGCACTCCATGCTCCTCGATCTCTGGCAGCCTCCCTATTCAGTCCCTTATTCCTAAGGTCACACTCTATGACCCCGTCCCAGGTCCCCTTCGGTATGCCTCTCGCAACCCTACCCCCAACGCCAATACCTCCTACCTTAGCACTCAAATGTCATCCCCCATCCCCTCCACATGCCCAAACCGTTCCAGTCCATCCCTGCTCCTCACAAAACCAACACACACCAGTCCCATTGCTCCTCCCAACTCGCCCATCGCAAACCCAGCTCCCCCAGGACCCACATTCAAGAACGAACTGCACATCCACGCAATTATTCTCTTATATATATATATATATATATATATATATATATATATATATATATATATATATATATATATATATAAATATATATATAGGCTATAAACACCTCACCCTGCACAAACTTCTTGGTTTCTAGTCAAAATCCAGCCCCATTCTGACTACACATGGTCATCAAGTGAGGGGACTGGGGTTAATGATCTACAGTTTGGCTGAGAAAAACGACATTCACACCAAACACTGAAGCATATATATACCTTGCACGAAGCGACGCACTCTTCACATGTGAAGAGAATGGAGAATGAAAGACTGACTAAGAGGGTGTGTGTAGGTGAGGTGGAGGGAGGGAGAGGGAGAGGTAGACCGAGGATGAGGTGGAGGGATGGAGTTGAGAGGTACGTATATGAGGGAGGGAGGGGTGAGTTGGGGGAGGGTAGTCAAATGGTGGGTGACAGAGCGACTTGGAGGCGTTTTGTCTGCGGCCACCCTTTGCGGGATTAGGGCGTCGGGCTATAGATAGATAGATAGATAGACGAAGCGACGAGATCTAGGGTGTTGAATCCAAGAACAACTGATCAGGTTCACTTGTTGCAGGAAGAACGAAGCACTAGGAAAGACCTCGCATCCTCACTGCCTTCTCCATCCTAGAAAAAATAAACCAACGATCAATATTCTTCTGGTGACTAAGGCCCCATATTCTCGATGCATAAGGAGGCTCCCTATCACCTTCTCCTTAGCGATTTATTTTTGGATACGACTGGTTAATGTCATTTTGTTCGTTGTTTAGCCTATGCAGAGAATGGCGATATGAGAAGGATTTATATAACATAGATTAGAACAGTAAGGTGTAATAAGCAAAATAAATAGCTTAGGAAGAGGTGTTTGGGAGCTTTCTTAACTGACGAGAATAAGGGTCGAAGATTGTTTTTGTAGGATGAACTACTCGTATGACATGGAAAGATTCTGTACACACACACACACACACACACACACACACACACACACACACACACACACACACACACACACACAACACAAACCTTGTCCTTCCACTTCTCTACATCCTTCACAAGCACACACACACACACACACACACACACACACACACACACACACACACACACACACACACACACACACACACACACACACACCTCAAACCTCCTTCTCCCACCAATTCTCCACATCGTCCGTCACACACTTACTCCTCCAACACACTACACACCTCCACATGTCACCACTTCGGCGCTAGCACCCACCGTCCATCTTGAATACATGCTAGGGCTGTCTCGTACGCTATGTCGGCGGGTCTTATGGTCTGCTTTCATAAGACACAAATCTTTAAACTGCTCCTATGCTCCAGCCGGGATTCACACCCTAACACCATTTCCTAAGCGATTTATTTGCTTATTCTACCTTCCTGTCCTCTTCTGGGTTACATTAATCTCTTCAATAATGCCATACTCTGCATAAGCATCGTACAAGATGCTATTAACTAGCCATATCCAAAAATAAATCGCTAAGGGAGAGGTGTTAGGGAGCTTACTTAAACATTCTCTTAATTACCACCTGACCTTGCCACTAACTTCGCCTGAGAGAGAGAGAGAGAGAGAGAGAGAGAGAGAGAGAGAGAGAGAGAGAGAGAGAGAGAGAGAGAGAGTGGCAAGGCAAGAAAGGAGAGGAAGAATGACATGGAAAGGGGGAAGGGAAGGGATAGGGAATGTGGAGGGACTTTGAAAGGCTGGAGAGGGAGGTAGGGGAGAGGAGGAAGAGAAGGAGGGATTGGAGAGTATGGAGGGAGGGAATGATGAGAGGGAGGGATTGCAGAGTATGGAGGGAGGGAATGATGAGAGGGAGGGATTGGAGAGTATGGAGGGAGGGAATGATGAGAGGGAGGGATTGGAGAGTATGGAGGGAGGGAATGATGAGAGGGAGGGATTGGAGAGTATGGAGGGAGGGAATGATGAGAGGGAGGGATTGGAGAGTATGGAGGGAGGGAATGATGAGAGGGAGGGATTGGAGAGTATGGAGGGAGGGAATGATGAGAGGGAGGGATTGGAGAGTATGGAGGGAGGGAATGATGAGAGGGAGGGATTGGAGAGTATGGAGGGAGGGAATGATGAGAGGGAGGGATTGGAGAGTATGGAGGGAGGGAATGATGAGAGGGAGGGAGGTGGAGGAGGTTGGGAGGAGCAGAGTTGGGATGGAGAGGAGGGAAGTGGAGGAGTTGAGAAGGGGAGGGAAGATTATAGTGGAGAGGATTAGAGAAAGTTAGAGGTAGGCTGGAGGAGGAGGAGGAGGAGGAGGAGGAGGATAAAAAAAAGGTAAGCAATAAGATACCGTAGTGATGATGATGATGATGATGATGATGATGATGATGATGATGATGATGATGATGATGAAGATGATGATGATGATGATGGTGATGATGATGATGATATTGATTGGAAAGAAAGAGGAAGGGAAGAAAGAAGGAGAAATTAAAGAAAGAAGAGGGAAGGAGAGAGTGAGAGACGGGGAGGGCGAACAGCTTTGGAAAATGTGTAATTGAGTTGGGGACGTGAGAGAGAGAGAGAGAAAGAGAGAGAGAGAGAGAGAGAGAGAGAGAGAGAGTTAAATCCGTCCATAGAGTTAGAACTTCTCTCGTTTGAAGTGAATCGCCTAGTAGATGTGGACTAAACTCATTTAATTAATTCAATTCACATACTCACTTCTGCTCTCTCTCTCTCTCTCTTTCTTTGTGACAGCCAATGGGCATAGTGTGTCATGCTATGTGTAGTAACTTTATCAGAGGATGTGGCAAAGTTGCGCTCTCTCTCTCTCTCTCTCTCTCTCTCTCTCTCTCTCAGTGACCGCCAATGGGCACAGTGTGTCTTGCTATGTGTAGTAACTTTGTTAATGGATGTGGCAAAGTTGCTCTCTCTCTCTCTCTCTCTCTCTCTCTCTCTCTCTCTCTCTCTCTCTCTCTCTCTCAGTGACAGCCAATGGATATACTATAGTGTGTCTTGCTATGTGTACTAACTTTGTCATTGAATGTGGCACAGTTGCTCTCTGTCTGTCTGTCTGTCTGTCTGTCTGTCTGTCTGTCTCTCTATCTATCTATCTATCTCAGTGACAGCCAATGGATATACTATAGTGTGTCTTGCTATGTGTACTAACTTTGTCATTGAATGTGGCACAGTTGCTCTCTGTCTGTCTGTCTGTCTGTCTGTCTGTCTCTATCTATCTCAGTGACAGCCAATGGATATACTATAGTGTGTCTTGCTATGTGTACTAACTTTGTCATTGAATGTGGCACAGTTGCTCTCTGTCTCTCTCTCTCTCTCTCTCTCTCTCAGTGACAGCCAATGGATATACTATAGTGTGTCTTGCTATGTGTACTAACTTAGTCATTGAATGTGGCACAGTTGCTCTCTCTCTCTCTCTCTCTCTCTCTCTTGTTATATGAGATAACTTTTCCCCCACCACCACCACCACACTGTCAATACACGTGACACGGTTATCCTATCTCACTCACTCACTCGCTTTTATCATTTGCTCACTTTTTCCTGTTACTCTCTCTCTCTCTCTTTCTTTCCCCCACAAACTTCCTCCTCTTTCTTTCTCATTCTCTTTCCCTGCCTCTCTTTTCTGTTTTTTTTTTTATATATCATCGTCCATTCTCCTTCCCTCTTTTATTTCACTTTCTTCTTGTTCTTCCTCTTCTTCTCTTTCTATATCTGTCTGTCTGTCTGTCTGCCCCCCTCTCTCTCTCTCAACTCCTTTCCCCTTTTCTCCACTCTTCTCTCCACTCTTCCCTCCTCTCTCGTGTCTTATCTTCTCTTGTCTTCACCTACCGTACCCACCTCCTCCTCCTTCTCCTACACCTCTTTCTCCTCCATCTCCCCCTTCTTCTCCTCTTCCTCCTCCTCCTCCTCCTCCTCGCTCTTCTATCCCCCACTCCTCTTTGCATCTGTATTCCATTTTCCCTCCACTTCAAGATTTTTCTGGAACCTCTCTCTCTCTCTCTCTCTCTCTCTCTCCTATTGATATCACATCGGCAAATGCTTTTCTGAATTCTCTAGCTGTATTCTTCCCCTTAAGTCAGGCAAGCAGCACCCGTCTGGCAACACACTATCGCCCCAATCCTATCCACCTCTCTAAAACAAGTCAACTTTGGAACTGTCATCCTATGTCTGTCCTTCCCTCTGCCTATGACCTCCAGTATTTTAAACATTGTGCGTCCAGGCATCTTGAAAAGAAGGAGTCTTTATTCTGGCTACTTTTTTTTTTCCCCTTTTTTCCGGGTAACAGCATTTTAGTGAACTTCCAGCTTTTGGTTCTGAAACACACACACACACACACACACACACACACACACCGCTCGCTGGTGCAGTGGTAACGTTCCCGCTTGCCAACTGGTGGACGGGGGTTCGCGCCTCGCTCAGGTTGCGAATAGTTTCACTGACGAAGTGGGTGGTTACTGTCCCCCTTAAGCAAGGGGACGTGTGTGTGTGTGTGTGTGTGAAGGTCACAGCCTTGCCCTTAGATCGGACTATATGAGCTCTCAGCTCCCTTCCGGGAGGGTAAAAGCTGACGATCACGACCATCAAGTGATCCTGACCGACCCGGTGAATTACACACAGGCAAACGCGTGCGAACACTCAAACACAAATACATACACATATTCACATCTATTTATCTATCTATCCATCTATCCATAAGTGTCTTTTTACTTGTGTATCTGTTATCTGTGTATCTATCTCTCGACGGTATCTATCTGTCTGTCTATCCAGTTAAGCATAGCCAATTCGGCCAACGTACTGCGTCATATGTAATTGATTTCCCTGACGCCATGACAAATGGTTCCACTCGTATATTGTAGCTCTCTCTCTCTCTCTCTCTCTCTCTATTAAACAATGGAAGTGAGATATGACCAACCTTCCTACTGCCAATGACTTTCTACACACACACACTCACACACACACACACACACACACACACACACACACACACACAGAGTCGAAGAAAATCATTAGCAAAGTACCAAGACAGCAATTATTTCAAGCACAGAATGAAGAAAAAAAAAAAAGATTGATAAACAGGACGGGACTGAATGATAGAGACAAAAAGATGAGCGAACCAAAAAGCAAATATAAGCAACATACAGAGCTGCCTGGATCACCACTCACCGTGTTTCACCTCTTCTCATCAGATTTCGTACAATGCATAACGGGGATTTGGAGACGGGGGAGGGGGGGTACTGGACACACCGGTAAATCTGTCTGTTCGTCTGTTAATCCACCTGTTTGTTTACCAGCCGGTATATGTATCCCTAGAGCATAAATTAATGAAACGCGATTGTGTAAAAATGAGAAATATATAACTACGATGAAAAAAAAAAATGATACGGTAATTAATAAAGCAAAAATGAAAAGACTGGTGAAAAAATATCCGCAATAAATGGAATATGGAACAGTGAGCAGCTTCCATGAATTACTAATGACTTTCCATCATAACTCTGTGCAGGAAAATTTATATTACAGTTATATTTTACGAAAGGAACTAAAGATCAGAAAATCAGAGAATGTCATTCAGTGTAGGACTGAATTTTATTATCTATACAAAGAATCTGAGAGAGAGAGAGAGAGAGAGAGAGAGAGAGAGAGAGCACTGTATGAATAAGCTAAAGTGAATGCTCAATACCCCATTCAGTTTAGGCTATTCATAAAAGGTTCACAGAAATATGTGTAGATAGATAGACAGATATGTAAATAGACGGGAAAATGGACGGACAGACAGATGTAGGGATGGATAGATACATAAACAGGCAGGTAGTCATATAGGTAGATAGACAGATAGATAGATAAAGTAGGTAGACAGATACGTATGTAGGCAGACAGACAGGTAGATAATTAGACAGACAGATAGATACAGACAGATAGATAGATAGACAGGTAGATGGATAGTTAAGTACCGTAAATGTCAAGGGCAATGAATACAGTGACATTTGTACATAACTATGCTATATATAACACTGTCATGGGAAAAGGTTATGATAGATAAATAGATAGATAAATAGACAGACAAGCTGGCAGATACATAGACAGACAGACAGAAGAATAGACAGACAGACGAGATAGACAGATAGATGAATAGATACAGATATAGATAGAGGGATAAAAGAATAAAGACATACATAGACAGGTAGGAAGATCGACAGATAGCCTGGAGATAGATAGACATGGATAGACAGATACATACATAAATAGACAGGTAGGCTAGACAGACTAACTGATGGACGAAGGTTGGTAGATCGACATAATAGCGTAGAATAGACAGATACACACAGATAGACAGACAGATAGATAGACAGCTGGATAACTCTAGCACTGACATTGCACACGTATATTGCACACTTCGCTTCAGGGTGGAGAGAGAGAGAGAGAGAGAGAGAGAGAGAGAGAGAGAGAGAGAGAGAGAGAGAGAGAGAGAGAGAGAGAGATGCCAAAATTAGTAATACGGTACTCAAAAGCTCCATATTCTCATCGCTGCAGGAGGCTCCCTATCACCTCTTCCATAGCGATTTAATTTTGGGGTATGGTTGGATATGATACTTTTTTACTTTATTTATACAGAGTACGGCGATATTGCAAGGATTTGTACAACAGGACAGTAAGGCGTAATGAACAAAATAAATCGCTTAAGAAGAGGCGTTAGGGAACTTCCTTAACCAACGTGAATAACCAACACTTCTAAATATAAACTAATGTGGTCACCCCTTCCAGGACTGAGGCGTCTGGCTATTGACATACAGAAAGGTAGATGGATAGACAGATAGATTAAATGTGAGTCTCTTACATGGCTTAAATCATCTGGCATTATAAGGCAATACATACTAGAGCTGTAGATAGTGCTCTCTCTCTCTCTCTCTCTATTATGAAGGCGTGAGAGTTATTGTTATAATACAAACGTCAGGATACAACAAATGCTTCGAGATGGGTCGTTATTTGAGCGATTTTTTGACTCAAAGGTTATGAAAAATGGAAATATCCACGTGTACAGTATTCATTTATAGCAAAGAAAGTTTAACAGATCATGCTGCAGATCAAGCTGAAATTTAAATGTCTTGTGGCGAATTTGTTAGTGATGATGGCAACACCGCAAATACGATGTTGACTGTTGAAGTTCAGTCAGTCTGCTGGAAAGTGTGGAAGTGGTGGGGGCTGCCGGAGATTTTGAATCCACAAGTGAAATTTCAATGTTTGTCAAGGTTGGTAGAATATTAATTAGTTAGAAATTATAGACATAACACACAGGACAAGCTTAAACTGTAATGTGCAAAGTAAATCGACGACAGAGATGCTAGGAATGCTGTGCCACCTACCGGTATCCTCGTTCACAGCACCACGAAAAGTAGTCATATTTACCTAACTCGGTACCACTTAACATACGTTCAGTTATAATACTAATACATATAAATGGAATAAAATGTACAGTAACACTAATGTCTTCAGTAATTGGTAGGCGAAATATACAGTGGCGCTGATGTAATATGGCGATTTATACATTACTGACTACTACTGCTGCTACTGCTAAAGTAGTAGTAATAGTAACTTAATATTCTTAGGTTACTCAGACCCCATTATTTTACCCAATAACAGCAACAGTTCATATATACAAAGCCCGTTAATAATACTCTACACTCACCAGTTTCAAGTCTGATGTGATGCCCAATAATGTAGTTTCAGTTTGAGGAAGCTTACATATCACGTCAGATTTTTCCTGTTAAGCGTTAATAATATTTTTTCTGGGCATCATAATGTACTTCTAGGGTTCAGAAAATAAGTAACACTGATTATACAAAGCTCTGATTATTTCCGACACCAATACAATTTCTCAAGGAATAAAATACGAGTTAAAAGTCCACGTTTGATTTTAGGCATTGCACTTCATTTTCCTCCAATAATGCGCAAAATGACATCTTTAGAGTGGCACAGAGTACGTCCAGAGTTTAAAAAATACAATTTGCTGATTATATGAATAAAGTTCTGGTACAGTGTTTCTGGCACCAATTACAATTTCTCGATTGATAAACATGTAACAGTTCAAGTTTTATTTCACTGATATTTCCCCAAATTAAGCGTTAACAAGGTTCCGAAGCGCTAAAAATACGTTCAAGGTTCAGGAATACGTTAGAACTATTACATAACGCACCAGTACAATTTTTCCCTGATTAATTCAAATGTTTTCGAAAGCTGAACACGATTAAAATGTCCACAATACTGAGCTATTTCACGTCATATTTCCCCACTCACACGTTAACTTATGTCTTCCTTAGCACCGTAAAGTACTTACATATTTCAAAAGTATGTTAGGCTGTTCACATAAAGTCTGGTACAGCATTTCAAGCACTGTTTACGACTTTTCGAGGGGTAAACACAAATTCAACGTCCACTCGTTTGACATATTGACACTGAATCACTGATGCCAGATCGGTATAGTATCCACATCTTCAACTTTCCTATATTGCTTCCTTCATGTAATCTTTATTTTTTTCTGAAGCTTGATATAACAATGCAGCATAAATATTAAAGCTTAGGGATATTATCCTCACAGCGAGCTACAACGTGATATTAGAGGCCACTTAATTGTAGAATTTTCTTCCAGGAATTGGCAAGACATCTCTTCAAGCGCGTTTGCATAACTCCAAAACAAACATAGCGTGAAATTTCTCGACGATTTTTGCATATTGGTGGGAACAGCGTTAGTACTCAGACTGACAACAGACGATTTTATTTAGCTGAGAGCCTAGGAGTGTTACTGCCGGTGTTACGTGGTGAGTTGTCCCCCCGTGGTGATTTGTCTGCTGGGTTTGGTGACAATGAACGGGAATTCAGTAGACATCTGACAGCAGCAAAATTGTTGTCCTGAAAATATTACCATGCTGTGTGCACCCTAACCTAACCTAAGGAAACCCAGCCCAACCTAATCTTACCCAACTCATAACCTAACCTAACCCAACCC
This sequence comes from Coenobita brevimanus, assembly GCF_032717465.1. NCBI lineage: Eukaryota > Metazoa > Arthropoda > Malacostraca > Decapoda > Coenobitidae > Coenobita > Coenobita brevimanus. Next base: position 45,001,489 of record NC_136983.1, on the reverse strand, counting down.
ATAACCCTACTCAGCCCAGCCTAACCTAATCCAAATCTAGGCAAAAAATGGGGAAGGGACATCTGACCACGGCTCAAAATTTATCAGTTTCCGCGCGTGTGTACCTTGCCCAGGCGACAACTCACCAAGTTACATCAATGACCCTGCCATGATCGGAACAGCTCCAGTGTTTTATTCAAGCAAGAGCCAGAACATGACTCCATATTTGCCTGGACCTCGCATACGGTAAGTTTTCATAATAAACTGATAGCCTGTATATTTATTTATTTTCCATAAACTAATATTGGATTTCATTGCACTGGTTATGATGCAGTGATTGCGCATTTTATTTACTATTTTTTACTCACTAGGGTAGAGTTATTTTAGATTGATACATTTAAATGAAAGTGAGGGCGGTGTGACTTGGAGATAGAGCAACCTGATAGTGGTGAACAGGGTAGCGTTTCGTTTATGGCCACCTCTTCCAGTATTACGGCGTTTGACTGCAGGCAGGTTAATGTATGATGCATTTCCGTGGCCGTTTTATTTGTGTAGTGTGGTGTATATTGAAATGTATGTGCTTAATAGTATTATGGCGCCGTTTTTATTCTCTTTGGTCCAGTTGCGTCTTATTGCGCTTATTTTTTTGTTTCCAGACGGTTTCCTTCAGCGTAGGGGTTAATGAAAGCTGTATATAACCCCTCAAGTTGCGAAAGCCTCGAATAAGCTGAATAAAATCGTCTGGAGATGAATACAATGAAAAAACCGACATCGGCCAGCGGCCATACCACGTTGAGTACACCGCTTCCCGTCCGATCAGCGAAGTTAAGCAACGTTGGGTCTGGTTAGTACTTGGATGGGTGACCGCCTGGGAACACCAGATGCTGTTGGCATCCCTACGTGTCAAGTGGGGTTGGTGGAGGATTAGTGCCCCTCCCTGTAAAACAATTGACTCTAAGCCCTTGGTCACCCCGTTTGGGATACATGGCGTCTGGCAATGGATGGATGGATGATGGATGGATGGTATTGAAGAAACCATTTGCAAAATAATATAGGGAGAAGTCAAAAAGTCCTCAAGTATTTTTATGTTGCTAGATGGAATACTTTTGATGGCACTGTTAGCTTTAATAGCTTAAATAAAGGCATGTTAAAGTTATATTTTAATTTATGTTTTACTGTTGATTAAAAAGGGAAAGAGGAAAGAATGCAAGGAGGAGAATAAGGGAGAAAAGAATGAAAAAAGGAGGGGAAGAGGGGAGGAAGGAAGGAAAGAGTCGAAGGAAAAGAAGGGGAGGGATGGAGGAAAGAATGAAAGCAGGGGAGGAAGGAATTAAGGAAGGGGGGAAGACTGGGAGGAAAGAATGGAATGAGGATGAGGAGCGGAAGAGGAAGCAAGGATGATGAATGGAAAGGAAGAAGGGAATGAAGTGGAGATACAGAGAAAGGGAGAGAAGGAAGGAAGGAAAAAGTAGGGAGAGATGGAGGAAGGAAAATTGAGGGAAGGAGGAAGTGAAGGGAAGAAAGATGAAGGAAATGAGGAGAGTGGGACGGAGGGAAGATGAAGAAATGAAGTATGTACAATGAATTAATATGGGGAATAGCAATGGGAATGATATGTGAAATGGAAATGTGGAATATTAAAGAGTCCAGTGGAAGAATGGAATGAAAAACGGGATTGTGGAATGAAATCTCTCTCTCTCTCTCTCTCTCTCTCTCTCTCTCTCTCTCTCTCTCTCTCTCTCTGTCTAAGGGGTGTGTGGTCTGTATATCTGTTTACGGTATCATTTAACTCTCTCTCTCTCTCTCTCTCTCTCTCTCTCTCTCTCTCATTTAAAGATAATGTGGTGGTGGAGTGGGGGGAAGGAGTCCATATGCATAAGGTATATATCCATCTCAATATTGACACCCGTTTGGCCCATGGGGTAAATTAGAGAGAGAGAGAGACCACGGATGCTGGTCTCTCTTAACCATAAAGGAAGAAACGGACTTGAGTAATAAGAGGGAGTGCTAAGGGTTCCAAGTCTCTCTCTCTCTCTCTCAGTACGAGTATTTCCACGTCACAGCCTTTGTCTCTTCCTCCTCTCCCTTCCTTCCTTCCTCCCTCTCTCCCTCCCTCCTTCCCTCCCTCCGTCCTTCCTTCTAATATTCTTTTACAACCCTATCCAGCCTCTCCTTCCCTCTCATCTCCCTCTTGCCTCCATACTTGTCTCGTTTGACTCAATTCTTCCTTCTTGTCTTTTCTCTTTCCTCTTTTTTCTTTCTTCCCTCTTCCTCCTTCTCTTCGTTCTCCCTTTTCCTTCCCTTCCTTCATTCTCCTTCTTCCTCACTCTTTCCTCCGTCTCCTCCTTCATTCCTCTCTCCTTTTTCTTTCCTCCCTCTCTTGCTTGCTGTGTCTTCCTTCCGCTCCCTACTACCTTCACGTTTCTCACCCTTTTCCTTCTTTCCTTCCTTACCTTTTCCTTGGCCTATTACCTTAACCTCCCATACCTTCCTTTCCCTCTTCCTTCTTTCCTTCCTTACCTCTTCCTTTCCCTATTATTTTCACCTTCCTCACCCTCTTCCTTCTTTCCTTCCTTACCTCTTCCTTTCCCTATTATTTTCACCTTCCTCACCCTCTTCCTTCTTTCCTTCCTTACCTCTTCCTTTCCCTATTATTTTCACCTTCCTCACCCTTCTCCTTCTTTCCTTCCTTACCTCTTCCTTTCCCTATTATTTTCACCTTCCTCACCCTTTTCCTTCTTTCCTTCCTTACCTCTTCCTTTCCCTGTTACCTTCACCTTCCTCACCCTTTTCCTTCTTTCCCTCCTTACCTCTTCCTTCCCTATTACCTTAACTCCCCTCACCTTCCTTTCCCTGTTCTTCTTTCCTCCCTCCCCCTTCCTTCCCCTTCCTCTCCCTGTCAACACTTTCCCTTCTGCCACTGTCTATCATTCTATAATTTTCCCTTCCTTCCTTTCACCATTCCTTCCATCCTTCCCCTCTCCACCCTTCCTTACCTTCCCGCATCCATCCTTACTCTCTCTCTCTCTCTCTCAGCAGCCAGCAGCAGTTTAGGGCAAGGAACAGCAGTTAAAGGCAGCAGCGTTTAAAAATATACCGCTCTAAACTGTATGTACTGGCCACAGCATGGGGTACAGGGAGAGAGAGAGAGAGAGAGAGAGAGAGAGAGAGAGAGAGAGAGAGAGAGAGAGAGAGAGAAGGAGAGGGAGAGGGGGGGAGGGAGGAAGAGAGGGAGAGAGGGATAGAGAAAGTGAGAGAGAGAATGGTGAAAGTAAGGAAGGAAGGAGAGAGAGAGCGAGAGTTTAGTATGTGGAATAAATATAATTCTTGAGCAGAAAAAATATTTATACATTATCTTCCCTGTTATAATTTGTGAGAGTGGTGCCAGCCAGTGGAATGACAGGCGAGAAACTAATAATAATAATAATATTAATAATGATAATAATAATAATAATAATAATAATAATAGTGACTGATAATAAAAGTAATGATAATAAGAATGGCGAGGATGATAATGATGATGATATTAATGATATTGATGATACTACTACTACTACTACTATTACTGCTATTACTACTACTGTTACTACTACTACTACTACTATTACTGCTACTACTACTATTACTGCAACTACTACTACTACTGCTATTACTACTAGTACTACTACAACAACAACAACAACTACTACTACTACTACTTCTACTACTGCTATTACTGCTGCTACTACTACTATTAATGCTCTTATCATGGTCCCAGGGTCATCTAAATTTATCCCCAGTGAACTGCAGGCTAAAGTAAGTCTTTCCCTTGACGCTCCACCATCCTCCTTTCGGGGGATAGGGAGCTAGTTGAAGGACGTTCGTATAGCCAGGGCAGTCAGGCTCCGCGATTATATCAGTGCCACCACGTGAAGGCGTCCTAGGGAATTAATTACGTGAGAATACGCAGTGTAATAATTCTTCATGTTAAGAAAAAGGCAGAGAGAGAGAGAGAGAGAGAGAGGAGAATCAGTAATCACAGCTTTTTGACATTTTACTAAAATATCTCTGGCTAATATTTTGACCTGGGAGCATTGATGATGATGACGATGGTGGTGATGATGGTGATGATGATGATGATGATGATGGTGACGATGATGATGATGATGATGGTGACGATGATGATGATGATGATGATAATGTTGACGATGTTGATGATGGTGATGATGATGATTTTAATGGTGACGATGTTGATGATGATGGTGATGAAGATAGTAACGATGATGATGATGGTGATGGTGAAGATGATGATGGTGACGATGATGATGATGAAGATAGTGACGATGATGATGATGATGGTGATGCTGGTTATGGGTCTGTCTTGCCGTCAGCTAGACATCGAGTATAAAATATTCAGCACAGTTTTCAGGGGGAGGGGGGGCCATTGTCGATACTCCTGCCCCGGGCCTGGTGATGGCTGTCGGCGGCCCTGCTATTCAGTCTGACATGAATTTTTTAGGCGAGTTACGGTTTATTGGTGTGAAAGGTGGGTTGATTTTACCGTAGAGTTTAAGTACTGTTTGCACTGAAAGATGGGTTTTTATCACCGTAGAATTATCTTGAACTAGCTGGATGGGGTGGAGAGGTACATGAGTGAGGGGGTGAGTTGGAGAGAGGGCAGCGTGATAGCTGTGGACAGATAGATACATGGGTTGGAGGAGATGCAGAACAAGAAAGAGGTCAGGTGATATAGTGACCACACACACACACACACACACACACACACACACACACACACACACACACACACACACACACACACACACACACACACACACAAGTACGTCGACGTAGTGAAGGGGTAAATGAGATCATGGTGGTAAACTCTGGGATTAGGAAGAAGCACAGGTCCCATAAAGGTAATAAAGGGTCATTACCTGTGAGGACATTACCTGTGCTGGGATTAGCCAGGTGAGCTTAATTAAGGGATTATACCTGGCTCAGGTGAGGGGGGTCTGTCTGTCTGTCTGTCTCTTTCTCTCTCTCTATCTATCTATCTATTTATCCATAGTATCTGCGTGGGCTTAGGTGAGGTGGGGTGAGGTGGGCTCTGTCTGTCTGTCTGTCTGTCTGTCTCTCTCTCTCTCTCTCTCTCTCTCTCTCTCTCATCTGTGAAAAAATAAGAGTGACAGGGCGAGAGAGAGAGAGAGAGAGAGAGAGAGAGAGACAGACAGACAGACAGAGGGAGAGAGAGGACCCTAGGAGGAGTGAAATGCCACGTTCCACCAACATTTGAGTTACCCCTGTCAGTGGTGTGTGTGTGTGTGTGTGTGTGTGTGTGTGTCTGAGAGAGAGAGAGAGAGAGAGAGAGAGAGAGACGGGGGAGGGTGGACAGGTAAGTGTATTCATAAGATGCAAGGTTAATTAAAATGGAGTCTGGGAGAAGGATATATGGCACGAGTTAATCTGGCAGTATGATTCTGAGAGAGAGAGAGAGAGAGAGAGAGAGAGAGAGAGAGAGAGAGAGAGAGAGAAATCAATAATAACCCCAGATTCTGTCAACTAAATTCCGGTTAACCTCACATTAAACTGAACATCGCAATTAGATCCAGAGACTATTTAATTTCCATCCAATTTGCACAGTAATTACCCTCATTAACACTCCCAGGCTCCTATGACCCAATGGTTAAAACGGTGTGACGTCATTAGGAGGATAATGAGGGTAATATTTGGAGTATAATTTGGCATATACTAGTGTGTTGGTAGCCTAATTAGTATGAGAAATAGGTCACCGTAATTATATTGACCCCTGTGACCTTACACCTGCAGTTAGTACCGTAATTAGAACAGTAATTAGACGGTATGTAATTAGGGCCTCATTAATTCATACTTTTCTGTAATCATCTCTGTGTCTTATGTCGGCAGGAAGGAGTAAAGGAGGTATTGGCAGGTTGGACTGTGGGTATTGGTGCATATTTTTACACCAGTTCTTGCCCGATATTGATGCCAGTCCATCGCCTTTACCAATACTGCACACACACACACACACACACACACACACACACACACACACACACACACACACACACACACACACACACACACACACACACACATTGGTTTTAAAGGCCTGGGACGATGATGATGACGATGATTAAGATAGAAATAGATCTGATGATGATGATAATGATGATAATGATGAAGATGATAATGATGATGATAATAATGATGATGATGGTGATGATGATGGAAATAGGTCTGATGATGATGATGATGATGATGATGGTGATGATGATGATGATGGAAATAGGTCTGATTACGGTGATGGTGCTAATGATGATAATAATAATGATGATGATGATGATGATGACGATGACACTGAAGATGATAATAATGATAATGATGATAAAGATGATAATAATGATGATGATGATGGTGATGAAAATGGAAATAGATCTGATGATGATGATGATGTTGATGAAGATGATAATAATGATAATGATGATGATAAAGATGATAATGATGGTGATGAAAATGGAAATAGATCTGATGATGATGTTGATGATGATGATGATAATGATGATGATGGTTGTTGAATGTACGACTGTAAAATTCCTGTTCTGTAATAATTCAGCTTTTCTAGTGTTCCTTTCCTTGTTACTCTTTTGTTTCTCATTTTCTACCACTCTCACATTTATCCAGTCCTCTTTCTCTCTCTCTCTCTCTCTCTCTCTCTCTCTCTCTTTCGTTACAATCCTTACCGAATCTTTCACAACAAATCACACGTTAAATAAATTTTTTTCCTCATCCTTTTTATCTATAATCCCTTGTATCTATCGAAAGGTATATCTTTTATCTATCAGCCTATCTGTCTATCTATCTATCGACTTGCTTATCAGTTTATTACATACATACATAAATACATACATACATAGTTGCATACTTACATTCAGACATATACATAAAGTGAGAGAGAGAGAGAGAGAGAGAGAGAGAGAGAGAGAGAGAGCATACAAAGAGCCTCAATTAACTCTCCCTAACTTCAATGTGCGGCTAATTATGTCAAAGCTATTATTAGGGTGAATATGAGGCCTGGTAATGAGAGAGAGAGAGAGAGAGAGAGAGAGAGGAATAGGAAGTAAGGAAGAGAGGTGTTAAGTGGAGATTATGTAATTCTATGTATGTAAGTATTTGTAATATGGGTTTTTTTTACTGGGACTGTGAGGAGGAGGAGGAAGAGGAAGAGGAGAAGAAGAGAAGAAGAAGAAGGAGGTGGAGGTGAAGGAGGAGAAGGAGGAGGAGGAGGAGATGAAGCAGGGGAAGAGGGGAGGAAGGAAAGAAAGAAGAGGAAGTATGAAGGTGTTTTGCCAGACATGTTTAGGAGCAGAGGTCTACCTGAGAGAGAGAGAGAGAGAGAGAGAGAGAGAGAGAGAGAGAAGTATTGTCTCAGCAATCTTCATACCGATCTTAAGATCACACACACACACACACACACACACACACACACACACACACACACACACACACACACACACTCTCTCTCTCTCTCTCTCTCTCTCTCTCTCTCAAAATAGGGAAAAATACGAGTAAACATTGTATGAGAGTGTTTGGAAGAGAAGAGGAGGAGGAGAAGAAGATGAAAGAGAAGAAGAATGTATAAGATGATGGAAAGTAAAGAAGAAAAAGGGCAGGCTATGGTAAATGATTAATCTCCTCTCCACTATATATTAAAGTGGTGTATTGGACAGGTTAGGGGAGGGGGAGTGAGGGAAGGGAGGGAGGGGAGGAGGAGGAGGGAGGGAGGGGGTCCAAGGTGAAGGTAAGGAGATAGGAGAAAGAGGGAGGGAAGGAAGAAATGAAGGGAGTGAGAAAGGAAGTTGAGGGAGGAGGACAAGGAGTGGTTCAGAGGTGGAAGGGATAGGGAAGCGAAGGAAGAAAATCAGAGAGAGAGAGAGAGAGAGAATGGGCCTGTGATCCTGAAGTGGGTGAATCAGGCAACTTCAAGTAAGTCGAGTTTTTGTGGGTGAGGATGGATGAGCCGACCGTGGTGTGTGTGTGTGTGTGTGTGTGTGTGTGTGTGTGTGTGTGTGTGTGTGTGTGTGTGTGAGAGAGAGAGAGAGAGAGAGAGAGAGAGATAAGGGAAGAGACAGGAGGAAAGAGAGGGAGGGCGGGAGGGAAGGCAGTCAGAGGATAAAGTGTCACTTATATACAGTTTGTGGCGCCTTAAGTCACTGTGCCGCCTCTCTTTACGGCACCGCACCATACTCTCTCTCTCTCTCTCTCTCTCTCTCTCTCTCTCTCCGCATAACTTTTGCTCTAATGTTCTGCACCTTCCCACTTTACTTCCTACCCCCCCTTTTGTCTCACTCCCCCCCTCCTCCTCTCGTCTTCTCGTCTCCCTCTCTTCCCCTTCCCCTCCTTCCCCACTCGCTTCACTCCTCCTGCCATCCCCCTCCCCTTCCCTCTCCCCCAACTCCTTTTTCTCACTCTCTCACTGTAGTATGAGTGAGATAGATAGATAAATGGATAGATGGATGGATAAGTCGACAGATAGATTGAGAAAGCAGTAGATAGATAGAAAACAGAAAAGTAAAAACGTAATGAATTAAGCTATGAAAGAAAAGATTGGTAAGTTGAAATTGTTGTTTTTCTTATTACATTATGAGACGGGCCGAGAGAGAGAGAGAGAGAGAGAGAGAGAGAGAGAGAGAGAAGGAGGGAGGGAGGGAGGAAGAGGGGGAGGCATGCAATCCACAGGCTAAGGAGAAAAGAAGTTAAACGTGAGGGGATTGAGAAAGTGAGAGAGAGTGAGCGAGAATTAGAGTGGCTCACCGGGGACTTAGAGAAAGCAAAAAAGGAGATTGAGAGCGAAGTACGAGAGAGAGAGAGAGAGAGAGAGAGAGAGAGAGAGAGAGAGAGAGAGAATGAGAAAAGGCGAATGTAAAAGTGGTGTGTGGAAGATGAGGAGGAGAAGTCGAAAGGGGAAGAAGTGGAGGAGGAGCAGGAATAGGAGGAAGAAGAGGAGGAGGAGGAAGAGGAGGACGTGGAGTAGAAGGGGGAAGAAGTTGGGGAGGAGAAGGAGGAAGTGGAGGAGGAGGAGGAGGAAGTGGAGGAGGAGAAGGAGAAAGTGGAGGAGGAGAAGGAGGAAGTGGAGGAGGAGAATTAGGAAGTGGAGTAGGAGGGTGGGTTTGAGTGTGGAGGTAATGGCAGGGTGTAAGTGGTAAGTCAATAGTACTTAATTTACATTACTGAATGCTGAATGTAATTAAGTAGTTCATAGTAGTGAAGATTGTACAAGGATGGTTACAGAGAGGTACTACTATCACACACACACACACACACACACACACACACACACACACACACACACACACACACACACACACACACACACACACACACACACACACACACACACACACACAATGCCCCTTTGTTTCAGAATGAGGTAACTTACACCCTTATATACTTATAGCTCAACAATCTCTCTCTCTCTCTCTCTCTCTCTCTCTCTCTCTCTTTCTCTCTCACACACACACACACACACACACACACCGCTCGCTGGTGCAGTGGTAGCGTTCTCGCTTGCCATCTGGTAGACGGGAGTTCGCGCCTCGCTCAGGTTGCGAAAAGTTTCACTGACGAAGTGGGTGGTTACTGTCCCCCTTGAGCAAGGGGACGGGTGTGTGCGTGTGTGAAGGTCACAGCCTTGCCCTTAGATCGGACTATATGAGCTCTCAGCTCCCTTCCGGGAGGGTAAAAGCTGACGATCACGACCATCAGGTGATCCTGACCGACCCGGTGAATTACACACACACACACACACAAACCTTTTATCCAACAATAGACACTCAATCGGAGCTTCTGTATTGACGCTGAGAGAGAGAGAGAGAGAGAGAGAGAGAGAGAGAGAGAGAGAGAGAGAGAGGAGTGAGTCGGGGGGGGGGAAGGTCTGTAGAAAGTTAATCAACAGAAACTTACCCAAAGGAGGACATGCATTGTTTGGGATGGCGAGTGAGAAAGAGAGAAATCCATCTTTTTTCCTTCTGACGTTAGACTGTTTTATTCAGCCAAGAGTGAGTCATAGGAGCCTGAGAGGGTTAATATTTTCCACCATTAATATCACCATAAACCCCTGCATGTTAGAGAGAGAGAGAGAGAGAGAGAGAGAGAGAGAGAGAGAGAGAGAGGAGGAGGAGGGAGAAAGGGAGAAGTCGCAAAAGAGGAGGCATTACCAATTCCCTAAACCACTCGTACTATAAGCCTTACACTCAGCGCCACAAACCAGCAGTTCATTCCTTGTTTATCTGATAACAAAAATAAACAATAAATAAATCTCTTAGCCATAATTTAAAAAATACTGCTACATCAATTGCATTCATTGCTTTTCAAAATTTTGGCTTATAAATCAAATATTTGTATAATTTCCAGAACAAGTATCGTTACATGTGCATTTGAAAGCCATACTCTTAGATTTCTCCCTCCCTCCCATGGGAGAGAGAGGAGTTCGCGCCCAGCAGTCACTGGGGTCTGACGTCTCTACATGCACTTTGCCTACAACCTGCTGAGGGGGGACTTTTCGCAGTTATGCCAACGTCGCTGACTCGAGGAACCATGGTTTGGTTCAATTGTAGTGTCGGGTATGGATTCATTGAACGCCGGGACACTGGCGCTGATGTGTTCGTGCACTGCCAGGCTATACTTGCACCCGATCCACGGCGCCTTCAACAATCTCTCGGTGATGGCGAACTGGTGGAGTTTTCCATCTTTGGGATTCCTAAGGGACCTTAGGTACAGAATGTTACTGGGCTGGAGGGCGCGGCCGTGTAGGATTCTGCCCATGCATGGCAATGCCGCCCTGCCTGGCGACACCAAGCCAGGGGCCCTGACAGTCCTTGGGAGGTTAGCTCCATCACCGAGATGTGTATCACAACAGCAAAGGCTATTTGTGAGGGTGACAAGAGGGCATTGCGCATTCTTCTCCCCAAGATCTTTGAGGAGAATGGGCTGCCTCTGCCTGTCATCCCTGAGTGCTTCACCTGTGACGTATATTCTGCCAGTCGAGAGCGTCGGGTCTGACAGTCGCAGCCAGTTACTCCCTGCCAGACACCACGGATGCGGCTGCGACTTGAAATCCCATTGAATTGGCACAACTGCCACCTGATCACTGGCCTGGCTGCAGACCAGACCATGGCTCAGGCTCTCGATCCTGTCGACCACCACCAGTGACTCGCCAGCACATGAGGAGGGGTAGGACTCTTCTTCTGACTCCATCTCATTGGTTGACGATGCGTCGACCGACTCCTCAGCTGTAGTGGACGTCGCTGGGTCCTCCCCTCCTCTAGCTGCGGAGGACGGCCCATCTCGCCCTGTGCTCAAGGCTGGCATTGATTGGCTTGATGTGCCTGTTTACCAACGTCTCTTGACCCTTGGCGCCCACACCCGGTCGTACCAGTTCGGGGACTCGTCCTATAAGACCCTTTACGGTCTTCTCCGGCCGGATGACCTGGGTTAGGGGGTTCCTTCCAGCCTGGTTGTCAGGGAGTAAACGGTGCGGCTTGCTGATATTTGAGCTTTTAGTTTATGTTCCCCGATCACTTGGCTCCCTAGACCAGCTGCCTTGTCTCTTGCCAGTTTTTTCGTTTCTCCAGTTTTTGTGATTTGTTTTATTTGGCCTAACACCCTCCATTATGGGAGATGGCCATTAAACCCCAACCAACAACAACAACTCCCTCCCTGGCATTATCGTTATTATCATCCATTCCGGTCATGGATGAATTATACTCGTATATGAAGTTATGTTTAATGTTTTATAAGAAATCATCTGCAAATCACGTATATTCCAGGTGGCGAAGGAAGATTCGCAACAGGGCGGGGACTACCCACTTGTTAGCCAGCAAGCCTTAGTGGCAGTCCTGAGTCCTCAGTCCAGCAGAGTGCATTAAGGGGGTTCGTAGCCCTGTCTCCTTACGCCTCTCCTTCTCTGAAATCGGATGATGTTGTCCGACGCTTCTAGAATTTTCAGCACTAGGATCTCCAGGGCTTTAGGCTTAACTATCAGCCTTGTAAGGGACGCCGCGCTTTTAGACGCAAGCATCCCCTTCCAGTTGAGAGTCAGCCTCACTGCGGCTGTGGGCCTTGTAGCCCACTGACGCGCTGCCTCTTTCACTTCCGGGGCATCATAGTAGTCTCCCGTACGTGCATTAGCTAGTCTAGCCAAGTACAGCAAGCGTCAGAGACTACTTGCATATCCAAAACGACCACAATGGTCCCTGTGTCAGTCAGAAGGTCTGGTGGTCATCTCATTACCGGATCTCCACATAATAATACCTCCTTCCCTACATGATAGTCGGGACGTGCTCGCTCTTAGCTATTTAATCTTTATTGTCAAGAGCATGCTTTATCTGTGCCTTTATTTTCCGCATTAACTCCGGATCTCTTGCGATTTAGTTTGCATTTCACATGGAAGTAATTAAGAGACATACGAGAGTGCCAAGGTGAGATATGCAAATTCGATCGCTAAGGAAGAAGTGTTAAAAAACCTTATAATGATATTTGCGTTGTCTGCTTGAAAAGAATTAAGAATCATTCAAGAGAATGCCAAGGCGAGATGTGCAAAATAAATCGCAAGGGAACAGGTGTTAGGAAGTCTTGCATTCGTGTAGAATGCTGTCTTACATCTCAGTGTCCTTTACTGCGTTCCTGATAGTATCGTTATTAAAACTACATAAATTACATAGCTACAGGCAGTTGTTATGATGTAATATACAAAATAAATCACCAAGGAAGATATGGTACGGAATAAGCCACCTAAAATACCATTCCCAGTAACAATGGTCTAATGTAGGCTGTGTCCAACCCTTCATGTTTAAAAAGTCTGGTCTAAGGTGAATTTAATGGTGTGTAGGCAGCAAGAATTAAATATTAACATCCCTCACTGGATCATAATAGAAAACAGTATCTTATTCAGGATGACCTAAGCTAAAGAAGGACAAAAGCCTTTTATAGCTGACATATAAGGCATTAAACAGCGACAGTCTCGACGGATTTGGGGGCTGAAGTGGGACCATCATGACCACATCCTCGGAGAGAGAGAGAGAGAGAGAGAGAGAGAGAGCAATGGGAGTGAATAAACGAGAAAAGATGCCTTGGATGCAAGGGGCTTATATATTTTATATAACAAGAAATATTTTGCTTATCTTTTTATTCAATTTGCACATAACTATTGTTTGAAAAGGTGATATTATATTCACGAAATTCCTTGCCTAAAATTTAAAAGAAAGCAAATGTTTGGCTCGTAGAATGATGACGTCACCAGAGCATCATGGGACGGACGGCGTAGGTGATGAAGGTGAGAGAAGGTTTTATTTTTTAATTTACGGCGTTACTCTAATTTTATTGCTAACTCTGATGTCTGTAGCCCAGTTATTGTCTGGTGCCATTGTGCAGGGGTATAGTCGGTTGATATAGGTAATAATTATTAGCCTGAAGGGGGATGTACGGCGGTGTGTATTCCCAGGTGACCAAGATGTCCATTTAATCTCGGGTAAGCCCGGTGCCAATTAAGTCCTCTGGTAGTCACATCATCCGTATGTGCTTTGAAGGGTAAATGTAATGTTATCAATGGGCAGGCATAGTAGATTGCTTTGGCTTGGAAAAAAAAAGAAATTTATTAAATGATATTAGGCCAAAGGTCCGTGAAACATTTAAGTTCATATTCCGCTTGTCGCCCTTTTTAATTTATTCTTGTAGCCAGGAGACGATTTTATTCAGCCTAAGAAAGCCTTGTACCGGTATTGCAGGAGTTTACCAAGGCTGTACATACCTAGCTCCTCCACTGCCAAAAGTCCACACAAAGCTGAATCAAGTCGAGATGGAAAAATAAAAGGGGGGGGGGTAAAAAAAAAAAAAAATACAGTATACGGTTTAGTTTAAGAAGCAAAAAGACCTTACCGGTACCAGTTCATTTCTTATTGTTTCAGTGTGCTGGGGAATGGCTGGGAGAAGGAGGGAGGTGAGAAGACAGGAAGAAATCAGTAGGATAGAAGTTGTGGAAGCAATGAAGAAAGTTAAATTGGGGAAAGCCCTAGGAATTGATGGAGTTTGTGGTGAAATGCTGAAGCATGGGGGAGAGATAGTTGTAGAATGGATGTGGAAGATGTGCAGATTGGCCTGGGAGGAAGGTAGAGTCCCGGAGGATTGGAAGTCAGGTATAATTATTCCCCTGTACAAAGGACAAGGGGAAAAAGAAGTGTGTGGTAATCATAGGGGCATTTGTCTTCTTAGTAGTGTATAATAGGAAAAGTGTATGGTAGGATACTTATTGACAGAGTTAGAGAAAGAACAGAGAAATTAGTTGGAGAAGAACAGGGAGGCTTTAGGAAGGGAAGAGGTTGTGTAGATCAGATATTCATTCTTAGATCTTTAGTGGAAAAGTTTCTAGAGAAGGGAAAGAAGTTGTATGCGGCTTTCATGGATTTGGAGAAAGCATATGACAGGGTGGATAGACAAGGATTGTGGAAAGTGTTAAGAACATATGGAGTAGATGGGAAGTTGTTGAATGCTGTGAAGAGTATGTACGATGGTGCGAAGGCTGCAGTGCGTGTGGATAGTGAACTAAGTGAATTTTTCTCTTTGAAAGTTGGTTTGAAACAGGGATGTGTCATGTCTCCATGGTTGTTCAATCTGTACGTGGATGGGGTAGTAAAGGAGGTACAAGGTAGGGTAGTGGGTGTTGGAGTGGCCCTGGTGAGAGAGGATAGTGTTTGGAAACTCCCTGTACTGTTGTTTGCAGATGATACTGTGTTGTTGAGTGAAGACGAAGGGGAGCTGCAAAGCTTGGTGGATGAGTTTGAGAGAGTGTGTAAGAAACGGAATCTAAAGGTGAATGTAGGGAAGAGTAAAGTGATGGTCTTTGAGAGAGGTGAAGTTAGTGAATGTACAGCGAGGTTGGATGGTGAGGAATTGGAAAATGTGAGTACGCTTAAGTACTTGGGTAGTGTGATGAGTAAGGATGGAGGTTTGGAGGGTGAAGTGCTTGAAAGGGTACAGCAGGGAAGAAAGGTTGCTGGCTCTTTGAAAGCAGTGATAAGAAACAGGGAAGTGAAAAAGTTACCACATGACAGTATTGTGATACCAACTCTAACGTACGGAAGTGAAGCTTGGATGTTGTTGGAAGGACACAAGTCAAGAGTGAGAGCAGTGGAAATGAGTTATTTAAGAGGAGCCTGTGGAGTCACGTGGAGAGACAGGCTGACGAATGAAGATATAAAGGAGCGTTGTGGTGTGGATGTGGATGTGATAGGAAGCTTTATGAGGGACACACTGAGATGGTTTGGCCATGTGGAGAGGATGGAGGGTGAAAGACTGACGAAGAGAGTGTATGTGAGTGAGGTGGAGGGGGGAAGAGGGAGGGGGAGGCCGAGGATGAGATGGAGGGATGAGGTGGAGAGGTATATGAGAGAGGGGGGTGTGAGTTGGGAGCAGGGCAGTGAAATGGCGGGGAACAGGGCGACTTGGAGGCGATTTGTTTGTGGCCACCCCAAACGGGATTGAGGCGTCTGGCAATAGATAGATAGATAGACAGTGTTTTCATTTTTTTGCTGAGTATTATTGTTGTAACTGATTGCTTCAAGGTGATTTTGTTTCCCCTCTTGTTTTTATCCATATTTTTTTCCTCGATGTGTTTTTCCTGGGCGTATTACTGGATGCTTAATAAAAGCTATGCAACCGTACCAAAATTAATGTGGGTTTCCTTTCCTGCATGTTTGATTCAATCATGGTTGGTTAGGTTAGGTTAGATTGGATTAGGTTAAGTCGGGTTTTGCTTAGTTAACCCTTTAACCGCGGGTATTGTTTTGGTCTGACTGTCCTCTCCCGCGGGGGTTTCAGCCAAATGTAAACAAACCTTTTAACCTTAATAACTCTGCACAGAATAAAGCTAGAGAAAAAAATAAGGTACCATTAGAAAGTACTAACCTTCAGCTTTCCATTGATGTAGGTTTCATGACTTCGTTGACTTTCACAGGACGGGCAGTGCCGTTAGAAGTGAGGGGTGTAAAATCACTATTTTTCGCTCACACGTCATTACCTTCGCTCATACACCATTACCAAATGCCAACCTCATTCTGATAATAATACTATAAACATATATGAACACTGCACATACGATAAACACCCACTCTGTGTTCACTGAGGCAGGTAAAAGGCATTGTAATTACCTGCACTTCACTGCCACATCAGCGGTGTTGTAATCACTATTTTTCGCTCACACACCATTACCAAATGCCAACCTCATTCTGATAATAATACTATAAACATATATGAACACTGCACATACGATAAACACCCACTCTGTGTTCACTGAGGCAGGTAAAAGGCACTGTAATTGCCTGCACTTCACTGCCACATCAGCGGTGTTGTAATCACTATTTTTCGCTCACACACCATTACCAAATGCCAATCACATTCTGATAATAATACTATAAACATATATGAACACTGCACATACGATAAACACCCACTCTGTGTTCACTGAGACAGGTAAAAGGCACTGTAATTGCCTGCACTTCACTGCCACATCAACATGTGTTGTCACTCACACAGCTGGACAGATACTGATGCGCGCTTGGTCAGGGGTGGGGTGGGGGGCCCAGGGGGTGGGAGGTGGGGCCCCAGGGGGGGGAAGAGGGAGGTGGGGGTCGGCTGGAGTGAAAGAACTTAATAGCTACTCTCCCTTGAAACAATTGGCGCATGGAAAAAACGCGGGGTATTCAAAATATTCACAAACATTCGAGAATGACACCCGCGGTTTGGTCCAGTTTTTGCAACGTCATTCTGGAATGACACCCGCGGTTAAAGGGTTAAGCAGCTAGGTAAGGTTAGGTTAGCTAGGTTACTTTTGGTTAGGTTAGGATATATTTCCAGCCATAAGAATTATTAGAAAAATGTAGACTACAACCTGGGAGAGGAGGAAATGAATCAGTAAAGTATTTCTGATGCTTAAAGAAAACCACGTTTACCATATTCTTCCCGTGTCTGGTGGCGGAGGACAAGGTGACAGGGAGTGATTCTTTCGTGGCCATCCCTTAGAAGATCAAGGTGTCTGGCCATAGATGGATAGATTTCTAGGTCCCCATCTCCCCCAGTGATAACAGTAAATACAGTAAAAGTCCTTTAATCTGGAATGCTGCAGCCCACAGACTTTCCGGATTATCAGATTTTTCTGGGCTATCAGACAGGTACCTGAAAATGTTCAAAACACACCCTCAAAAAAAGTAACATCCAGGACCTCCTGAATGTCGGCGTGGGTGCGTAATTGGATAGTCCAGTGCATCACTTTCGGCTGTTTTTCAATTTTTTCCCGATTTTTCTAAAATTTTTACCCCCAAAAAGCTAAAAATGACCCTGGGCTAAAATTCCAAACCATTGGGTGCTGGATTATTGGAAGTTCACTGTATTCAGCAGAAACCATGGCTGCAACTCAAGCCCAGTAGAAATTCACAGTTCTAAATGTAACAGTGAAGATCACTTGGCAATGCTGGAAAAATCCTAGGCCACTACTGGTGGGACTCGAGCACCTCGGGCCATCTGGGGTGACACACTAACCAGTTACACCACAGCAGCACCCGGATCACTCATCTTGCCAATCAGGAGGGCTACAGTCCCTGAGCAGAGGTGCAGCAGTGCTTAGGGACTGTAGCCCTTTTGATTAGCAAGATGGGAGATATGAGCACTGCTGTAGTGTAATTTGGTTAGTGCATCGTCCTGGAAAGGCAGAGGTGTAGGTTTGAGCCCTGCCAAAGGTGACTTAGGATTTTTCTGGCCTAGCCAAGCAGTTTCCACTCTGTTATACAAACCTCCAGTTTCCAAAAACCTAAACTTTCCATAATATATTTTCATGCTGTAGAGGTGTTTAATCACATGTCTTCACACAGTCACCACTCTATATTTGAAGACAAAAATTCCTTTTGGAGACATTTAGAAAAGCAGATGATAAATTTGTAATGCAAGGTGCTTCATTGTATTTACTGTTCACTGTACTTGAGACTGTTTATTACAGTAGAACGTCAGTTTAACACAAATTACAGTATGGTATATAGATTCCTCGAGAGGTCGCCTTAAATTGATTTTGTGCTGAATCAAAGTGTTGTTTTGATGGAATAAAGTAGTTTGGTACCTAAGAGAATCACAGAATATTAAAAATGCTTATGTTAACTAAGAAGTACCAAAAATATAAGCCAGAATGATAAATTAGTGCCAGCCATTCCATGCATTGAAGTCAGGAGGTGAATAGCATCGCTACTGCATGGTATATATGAGTACACTGCCTGCTGCCTCAATGTCACTTGCACCCACAACCGGCACGAGTGAACTGAGGATGCCTTGTGTGGTGAGTAACTGGGAGCACCGGCCAAGACACAGAAGGAATGCCCAGAGAAGTGTCTGGCGGGAAATGTTAAGCATCAAACTTGTTTTACATTGGATTTCCATGACACACCAAATTTTACCTCATGTAAACTGGAAGGATTTGCTTTAAATTGAAAATATGTACATATTTGTATGTGTTGTTTTAAATCAGTAACTTTAAATTGATTTGTGTTTAATTGACATTTTGCGGTACCTTATTTTCTCGTTTATCATTAAGATTCTTCTTTCCAGAATACTTTATTCCATTTTCCATAAAGCCTTTGGAACCAAGCATTTTGGATTTGATAGTTGGTACTCTGTTTTCAAGATTTTCTGTTTATATCTCACCATTTTCTGGTATTTTTCTTCTGTGACACTTGTTGCAAATTAGCTCCTTTCCCCCTGGGGTCATTAATGCCTCCAGGGTGAGTCATTCATGCCCCAAAAGTCAGTTACAATGGAAGTGTCATGTACAGTTGTAAGAAACATGTCAGCAAATAATGAAATCTAGAGAGAAATCACATCAGAATACAGTACAGTCACCGCTCCCATAACATGGCAATATTGTATCATGAAGCTCCCGCTTTATGATAATTCCACGTTATAGGGCCGTATTGTTACATTTTAAAGGGTTTTTTCATACCCAAGCCAGCCTCAGGTTCACCTTTTGGGGCTGTTTTCAGTTTTTTTTTCCAGGACATTTACATACCTAATAAAAACTTGATTACATACAAACACTAGAGAATTCTCCACCTTGAATGAAAGAGGTTGTGGGCTTGCTGGGGGGAGGTAGAGTGGAGTTCTGTGGCCAGAAAAAAGGAGCAAAAAATCACACAGAGCTTGTGTACAGCCAGACCGAGGGGAGAGGGTAGCTCAGCTGGGGCAGGAATGCTCAGTGGACTTGGACGACACCCTGCACAGACATGTGACAGTCATTTGTATTTGGCTGATCCAACCTGCACTATGACTATCACTGGCCGCGTTATGTCTGTTCCCACCATGTTATGACCCTATTTTTCCGCGTCATAACTGTTTGAACTATAATTTGGGGTCTCAGGCCGTGTTTTCTCTATCTTTGCAGTGTAGTATGGTTTTCAGAAAAAATGGCCAGCTTCCTCCACCTGCGTTATATCTATAATTTTCGCGTTGTGACAATTTTTTGGCCTCAGATTTTGCCTTCTGTGTTATGTGAGTTTCATGCACTAGGATCGTGCATTGTGCGAATGATGACTGTACTGTACTTGAATGCCAGTTGTGGCTTTGCTTAATGTTATCCCACACGTGTTGGTCATGCTAGTTCTGGTAGGGTAGTTTGAAGTAGACTAGGTTAGTTGGGTTAGGGTGGGCTAGAAAAGCTATCAGAAGAACCTTGTCTTCACAAAACTGCATATTTACTGAAGAATTGACCATTTATAATGCATGAATTTAAACCCTGCTGAGAACTTTGAAGAAAGTATGGTCTATCTATCTATAGCCCGACGCCCTAATCCCGCAAAGGGTGGCCGCAGACAAAACGCCTCCAAGTCACTCTGTCACCCACCAATTGACTACCCTCCCCCCAACTCACTCCTCCCTCCCTCATATACCTCTCAACTCCATCCCTCCACCTCATCCTCGGTCTACCCCTCCCTCTCCCTCCCTCCAACTCACCTACATACACCCTCTTAGTCAGTCTTTCATTCTCCATTCTCTCCACATGTCCAAACCACCTCAGTGTATTTCTCCTAATCTTTTCAATCACATCCACATCTACCCCACAACGTTCCTTCACTTCTTCATTCGTCAACCTGTCCCTCCACGTCACTCCACATGCTCCTCTCAAGTAACTCATTTCCACTGCTCTCATTCTTGACTTGTTCCCCTCTTGCAAGGTCCACGCCTCGCTTCCATACGTCAGGGTAGGGATCACAATACCATCATGCAGTGACTTTTTAACTTCCATACTCACCTCCCTATTTCTCATCACGGCTTTCAGTGTACCAACAACCTTTCTTCCCTGCTGTACCCTTTCACGTACTTCATCCCCCAAAGTTCCATCCTTACTCATCACATTACCCAAGCACTTGAATGCACTCACATTCTCCATATCCTCACCATCCAACCTCACTGCACACTCTGTGACTTCATTCCTCTCAAACACCATAACTTTACTTTTGTTTACATTAACTTTCAGCTTCCTCCTCCTACACACTGTCCCAAATTCATTCACCAAACCTTGCAACTCCCATTCATCTTCACTCAACAATACTGTATCATCAGCAAACAGCAACACCGGAAGCTTCCAAATCTCACCCTCATTCATTAGGGCCAGCCCCACATCCACTGCCCTACCTTGCATCTCCTTTACAACCCCATCCATATATATATTAAACAGCCATGGAGACATCACACACCCCTGTTTCAGTCCCACATTGAGATCAAAGAACTCACTCAGCTCACCATCCACTGCTTTTCGTAGCCCTAGCTCCTTCGTACATACTCTTCACAGCACTCAACAATTTCCCCTCCACTCCATATATTCTTAATACCTTCCACATACCTTGCCTATCTATTCTGTCATAAGCTTTCTCCAAGTCCATGCAGGCAGCATACCCTTTTTTCTTCCCTTCTCTAGATACTTCTCCACTAAACATCTTAGAACAAATATCTGATCTACACACCCTTTTCCCTTCCTAAATCCCCCATGTTCTTCTCCAACTAGCTCCTCTGTCATATGCCTAACCCTATCAATGACTATTCTACCATATATTTTACCAGTCACACTAAGAAGGCAAATACCCCTATGGTTACCACATACTTCTCTCTCCCCTTTTCCTTTGTACAGAGGAACAATTATACCTGATTTCCAGTCCTCTGGAACCCTTCCCTCTTCCCAAGCCAATCTACACAACTTCCATATCCACTCCAAAACAATCTCACCCCCATACCTAAGCATTTCACCACACACTCCATCAATTCCTGGGGCCTTTCCCAGCTTAATCTTCTTCATCGCTTCCTCTACTTCCGACCTACTGATCTCTTCCTCCCTCCTCTCATCTCTTCTTCTCCCAGCCATTCCCCAACCACTTATACTCACACTGCTCTCACTCTCTACATTCAACAAATCCTCAAAGTGCTCCTTCCATCTCCTCAATTTCTCTCTCTTCTCCACCAACAATCTATTATTCCTATCTTTCACGCCCCTACTATTTCCCCTTTCACACTGCCTTACTTTCTTTACCTGCTTCCAAAACAATTTCTTACTCTCCCTCCATTTCACACTCAGATTCCTCCCAAACTCTTCATCCACTTTCTTCTTACTCTCCTTCACCAGTCTCTTAACCTCCCTTCTCCTGCTCACATATACCTCTCTCTTCTCTCTCTCATCTTCTCCCCTACCTCTACTCGCCAACCATTCACCATATGCCTTCTTCTTTTGTTCCACAGCCTGTCTCACCTCTTCATTCCACCATGCTGTTCCCTGCACACCCTTGCCATCTCCCTCCTCACTCCACAAACCGCCTCACACGCTGCGCCTATCTCTTCCGTGAATATCTTACATACGTCTTCCACCCCTTCCATCTGCTCTAGCTCATACCTTCCCAATCTTTCTTCCACTATGCTCTTATACTCTGTCATTTTCTCACTATCTTGCAGTTTCTCCACTCTTCTCACAGGAGCTGCTTCCTCCTGTCTTCCCCTTCGTCTCCTCAACCACTTTCTTTGCTGCTCTACCTTGGCCATCACTAAGTGATGGTCCGAGACTCCATTCCCCCACCCTCTCCACACTCTTGCATCCAACACTTGTCTTCTCATTCGCTCATCCACACACACGTAGTCTATCATTGCCTTTCTTTCAACAAGTTCACCATCCATCCTCCTTATTACTCTCCATGTATACCGGTGGATCATCTTATGACGAAAGTAGGTGTTGGCTATTGCCAACCCCTTACCAGCACAGATGTCCACCAAAGCACTACCATTCCCATCTACTTCAGCTGGCACACCCCACTGACCAACCACTCCGTCCACTCGTACATTCCCAACTTTGCCATTTATGTCTCCAATCAACAGCACTCTCTCGCTCCTCTCAAACTTGTCCATACATGCTTCTACTCTCGCCCAAAACTCATCTTTCACTCTTGCCACTCGATCCTCTGTTGGAGCATACACACATACAATCGCCCATGCTTGTATACCTACTTTCATCCTCACCCATACAATCCTTGCACCCACTGTTCCATACTCTCTTATATTCTCCTTCCACTTCTTGCTTATCATCAGACATACTCCCTCTTTTGCCCTCTCATTCTCACTGACTCGCGCACATATACCTACACCATATTCCCATTCTCTCACCCTTGCACCTTTCCATTTAGTTTCAGTCAATCCACATATATCCACTTTTGCATCCTCAAGCACCTGAACAATCTCTCTCTCTTTCACTTCATCATTCACTCCTCTCACATTCCATGTTCCCACCCTCAGAATGTCCTTTGTCCGGTGCAGTAAATAATTTTGTTCCAACCTCAGGGCCAAAATCCTCCTCTTGATCCTGCAATCCACATCACCCCTGTAACCACCATCCTGTTACCAAAATGCCACTAAACACCATTCAGCCATCACCCTGAGGCAGGAAACATTGAGCTACAAGTACACTCACTTGGTGATAATTCTTCTGAGTGACTGTACTTAGTGTTAAATTCCAAGCCGACTCACATTATTATAAATCTTAATACATATCACAAATTTCTCTTTTCCTATCAGTTTCCAGGAACTGTTGGGAAATAATTATCTGGTTTTAGCACTTGGTTTAGCTTTCAGTTCATAGAAAACATCAGCTGTACCCTGACCAACCCCAATATGGGGATTCCTCAGCAAGAAGCATGGCATCATTATTGTTATGTTATGTAGTAGAGGATTTCTTTAGGTCAGATGATGTTGCACACCATACTTGTCTGCCCAGTAAAGCACAGTACTGTCCACTTGCATACAACTCTCCATATCACTGTTGTTGTATCATTTATAAAGTTCTTCAGCTTGCTTGCATGCTTTTGTCTTGGTCACCTTAGAAACTTTCCACGCTGCTCAGTCTCCAGCAGCTTCTTATTTCAGTCCCTTTTCCCGGAGGTCACATTCTTGTGACCTCATCCCAGGTCTCTTTTTCAGTTTCCCTCTTGCAGCCTTACACTCAGCATTGACACATCTAACCCTCCACCCCCAGTTATCACCTGCATGGCCAGACTATCTCACTGTGCCCCTTCTGAGTGATTTTTCAATTTGATGCCATGCCTTCATTTCTTCAGCTCATTTCATACTTGGCACAGTTTTTCCCTGGCAAGTACTTCCAGACACCAGTTCCATTTTTTTTTTTTTCTGATTTTGGCCAGTTAAAAGGGATTTATGGAGTCAAAGGTCATACCATGCTAACGTACGTGTTCATACCGGTAAATCATCATAGCAGTTTGCACGAAAGTATGTCAGTCTACTGTTGTTGTAGTGAGACCATTATGTATACCCTTGTCAGTGTTGGAAATCTTATTTTCTGTTTTTATCGTTTTCCAGATCACACAGTAAAATGTAAAAGTTTCTTTTAAGGTTTCAGTGCTACCTATAAAACTGATTCTCTCTAGTTCATTCACCATAACTTGGCCCAGATTTTTTAGAATTCCTGTTAAAGTTTCATTGCCGTCTATAAAGCTGACTTGGTATATATACTGTATTTTTTTTCCCCCTACTTTAACTTGGACCAGATTTATGTCCACTCGTAGCTTGTTACATGCATCTTAGTGTCAGAAAAAGATCTATACTCACACACATTCTCTCTTCTCTTTGCATTCTCTAACACACATTCTTTCCCCCTTTCCACACATTGTCTCCCCCCCTCCACACATTGTCTCCACACAGTCTCCCCCCCCCACACACACCCACACATTCTCTCTCCTCCACCTCACATTCCCTCACACTCATTCCCTTTCCTGCTCTGCACATTCTCTCAGCATCCACTTATCATCTTTTCTTCTCCACCCATTCTTCTCTTCACCCTCAGGTACTGCTGTGATGCCAGGACCAGCAGCAAGTCAAGTGTCCTCCTTACTGGTTCACTATCCTCTGCTTCACCACCTTCTGCTCTCCATTCCACCTGTCCTTCCCCATCTGGCCCAGCAAATTGTGCTTAGGTTACCATATTAAGGATAAAGGTTAGTTTTTTCTTTTGAGGTTTGTTCTGCTTAGTTGAATATTACCCTGGAAATACACTCCAGCTGAGACCAGTAAATAGGTCTGTTTTCAGGATACACTTAAGTCTCAATATAGAGTGGCTTAGAAAATGAGACACTTCAAGAGGCAAATCTTGGGCTGATGTTGAATAATAAAATGCTATTTAAACATATGTCCAATTCTCAGATGGTGTGGAGCTGCAGTATAGTTACTGATGATGTTAGGGATGAATTATTAGGTGAAATATGAGATAAAAAGTTGTTTGGTGCACATACTGTGGATAGATTGATAGACAAACTTCCATAAATTATATGATGCAAACAAATTCTGTCACTCTATCTGTGTTTCAGGATCTGGGACTTAAGTTGTGAGTAGATGAGTGTGTAGCCCGTTTCACTGGGCATACTGTTGGTTAGCTCTCCCTCTATCTTGCGTTTACAATTTCTTGTCTGGACCCCACCTTTTTTTTTCCAGCTTGGTAGCTATGTGTATGAGTAAGCCATTGAACTGCCCCATCCTCTTGGCATCAGGCAGAGCTTGTGTCAGTGATGAAGGTACATGTTTCTTGGAATGTGTGAGAAACTGTGCTGCCTCACCACATTCTCTGCAGCCAACTCTGCCACACTCTACGCTGCAGATAAGAGTACTGCATCTGTAAAGGTAGGTCAGCTGTCCATCCATCCATCCATTCATCCATCTATCTCTGGCAGCCTCTCTGTTCAGTCCCATATCCCTGAGGTCACACTGTCTGACCTCGTCTCACGTCTACTTCTCGCTTCCCTACCCTCGATGTTCACACTTCTCATCTTCCACACCCAATTATCATTCTCCTTCTGCTCAACATGCCCAGACCATCTCAGTCTACCCCCCCTCATCACAACACCATTATATTCAGGTCCCATCCTTCTCAAATCTTAAGTCACAATCCTAGACCCCCCCCTCCTTCCCAGGCCTGGCATTCAAAGATGCACTACTGATCCATCTAATCATTGTCATATCCTTATGTTTGAGCCTACAGATATTCTTTCCTTTTCCTGCTCAGGTCTCTCTACCATACAGCATTACACTCCTGAAACATGCCACATTCGAATAAAGATCCCTTGGTGCGGAGGGAGAGCCCTCTCAGTGTTAGGAGAGGGAACAGCTCCCAGAACACCCTTCAACCACTCCTTACCCTTGCCACAGAGCTAGCTCTAACCTCACCTCCAGCACATGACATGTTCCCCGAATAACAGAAGACTCCTCCACACACTCGAGAGAGACTCCAGCAGTATCAGTCTGGTCACACTTGACAGTTACTACATGCACTCCTCGACTCACCACACACGCACAAAATCATCATTATTTTGCATCCTACAGTGAGCCCTTATGTTTCACCTATTTGGGTTTGTGAATTTACCTTTCGCAGAAGCACTCAAAATTTCCAAGAACTTAAGTCTCACGACCAAGAATTCACCTTTTGCCTCAATATATGGGGTGCCAATGTGGGCAAGGTGATTGTTGTTATCTGCCATGTTGTTTTCACAGTTCCCACCAGCTGTCAGACTGTGTATATGGTGCTTTGGTAGTGATCGCAGCCGTGGACATGTTTTTTTTTTCCTTTCCCTACGTTCAGCTGTTGTTCTTGTGTGGTCTACCTGTGCTGTATTATAGCGTCTTCATTCATTGGAGGACCAGGTAATAGTGTTGAAGGTGAAATACTGGGAAGTTCAAAGGATGGAGGCAAGAAGAGAAAAGAACATGAGTATCAAGTCGATGTGAAGAAGAAAAGTATTCGGTAGAGAATAAGATGAAGATTTTTCAAACTGAAGATCCATTTATTTAATGTTTCTGAACATTTTTATCATATCCATATGGTTACCGGTTATTCTGCTATCCTGTTTTATGAGAATTATATATCAAAATTGAGAAAAAAAGTGACTTTGGGAGGGGCTCAAGAACCAATTAGATTTACCATTGAATTAATACTTTTCAGTTTGCAAAATTCAGGTTTCATGCCAACCTCATGGTACCAGTTGAACGTGAAACTTAGGGGCTCACTGTACCTCTAATACCTTGTCATCTCTTTTGCACTCACTTATCACAAACACACCAGATGAAGTTACTTCCCACACCCTTGTGGCAAACTGTACTTGGCCACACTCCCTTTACTGTGGCGGTATCGCCGCTGGCCATAGATATCATCACTTTTGTTTTATCCTCTTATACTCTCAAATCCATGTGCCCCATGCAGTCTCTCCACTTCCCAAACCTTTCCTCCACCTCCCTTTCATTCTCTGCATTCAACTTCATGTCATCAGCATACAATGGGTAATTGGGAGTTTACTGTGTAGATACGGTACCGGTATTTTGTGTTTCTTCTACAGGTTGGTCGGATGATAATTTTTTCTTACAGGTTGCTGAGATGAGTTATGCTGATGCAGTACTCCTTACTGCACCCACCCACATCCAGTGGGGCCACTTCTATGGGTTAGTGGCCAAAACTACCTCCACCTATGAGTATCCAGTGGGACCACTTCTATGGGTTAATGGCCAGAACTCCTACCTCCACCTGCCTGTATCCAGTAAGGCCACTTGTATGGGCTAGTGTCCAAAACTCCAATCCCTACCAACATGTATCCAGTGGGGCGACTTGTATGGGGTAGTGGCCCAAACTCCTACCCTCCTCTGCCAGCATTTTGTGTGGGTTACATTGACCAAAACTCTCACCTGCACCTGCCCACACCATCAAGCATTTGGAGTGGACATGGCAAGCCCCAGGAAACAGGTTTATGCTAGTGAGTACTGTACCTTTTTTACTTGGTCCAGAATTGCCATCTCTCCATCTTGAAAACTGAGATGTTGCAAGAGATTAACACTTGATGCTAGTCATTAGGAAGTGATGTGGAGAGGATGTGCAGCTGCAATATTGTCTTATTCTGTCTCTGAGCTTTGAGAAATAAGATGCAGAAGGAGAAACATATGGGCCAAGTTAAGGTAAAATGACAGTACCATGTTGTAACTCCTTTGGGACAGTGACGTACGTTAAACACCAAACATCGTGCAGCATATAAGGGAGAGCTGGGAGGGCTTGTTCCCCTGCCTGCTACTCTGAGTATGTGTGGGTAAGCTCACCAGGCTGTGGTTTTAGCCCTGCCACTTGCAGTGTTTACCCAATAATTTCCTGTGTTGGTGTCTCATGACAGCTGCTGCCTGGACACAATAAATCTGAGTGAGGAGAGAGGAGGAACAGTAGCGATTTTTCACCAGAAAAGGTGCATGCTTATGCATTTTTTTCACCATTTTTTTTTTTCCCACTTTTCCTAGAAGGTAAGTGAAGATAGTGAAAAAATGAGTGATGATTATCAGCCGGGTAAAGATGCAGTGGATAGTGATGGTGATCTTTCTAGTACGGTAGTGATTAAAGTGAAGTTGAAAATGCTTGAGAAGAGTGGGAAGTGAAAGGTGGCTGGATGCTGGTGCCTTGTGTTTTTGGAGACCTTCACACACAACTCAGGTCACAGTTTACCAACATGTTCTATGGCGTAAATCTTGTGCTTGGTCCCACAGCTTTTCTCACTGCAGGTGTTGTATATCAATATTTTTTTAGACTAATGTGATGACGACAATGTGTTCGTGGACAAAAGAAAGAGCAGACAAGTTTTTCCAGACATGGAGGGCACGTTTATTATTATTACCTATTATCACTATTATTATTATTGCTGTTATTATTTACTGATTCTCCGCAAACTTTACTGATTTTATAAATAATGTTGCTGTAAAAAAAAAGTACCAGTTAGGTACTATAAATTACTTTGGTTAATCAAAAAATTGAAATGATCTGAGGTTCTTTTTCAAGGACTGCAGACAGTTTCTGGTACCAAAGGAATTAAGCCTGCAAGTTATCAAGCTTCACTATACAGGATGTCAGTCAAATTTATATCCTTAACATTGATGTAAGTGTATATATTTTTTTTATGGTTGAATAATTGCATTGTTTGTGGTAGGTGGGAACGTCTGTCATCTACTCACTGAGTATAGTGCTCCCCCCCTCCCCCCTCTCTCTCTCTCTCTCTCCCTCCCTCTCCCTGCTGCTGACTCTACACTGAGTGGTAAGCCAAATGGTTTTTGGTCACTGCTCCTCTGAACTGTCTGCTTGCATTCCTCCACCTCTACGACGGGCGCGTAGCACCCGTCTGGCAGCAAACTCTCATCCCTTTTCTGTCCAACTCTCTAATGCAAGAGTTAACCGTTACTCCCAGTCTTTCATTCATGCAACAGGTCAGCTCTGGAACTGTCTCCCTCTGTCTGTATTTCCTCCTGCCTATGATCTCCAGTCTTTCAAACGCAGTGTGTCCAGGCATCTCAAAATGATCGGATCTTGAATTTGGCTCTCTATTGTATTTTGTTTTTCTCTTGGAGGGAACTGTTACTGCGGGCTCATGGCCTTTGGTTCCTTCTTCCTCGCATAAAAAAAAAAAAAAAAAAAAAAAAAAACCATGCTGGGTGGTAACCATAGCTATAACCAAGTGATGTCATCCTTTAGTGGAGACTAATAATAATAATATAAACAAAATATTTTTATCATACAGTGTGGCCCATATATAACACTTTCCATCCATCTCTCCTCCTCCTCCCCCCTCTCATCGTTGGTCTCCTTTCATGTAGCCTGTTTATCTCTCCACTCCATCCTCCATTCCATCCTTGATTTTCGTCTCCACCTTTCTCATACACAGTTTTCCCCTCCATCTTTCACAGATACACTACTAATCAATCTCTTAGTCTCCATCCTGTTCATCCTTCCATCTCATCATTGGTCTCCCTCTCCCTACATCACCCATATATGCTCTCCTAGCCTGTCTCTCATTTTTCATCTTTCCATTCCATCCCTCCACCTCATCCTTTACCTTCCCTCACCATCAGCACTCACAGACACTCTCCAGTCAGTCTCTCATGCTCTATTTTAACTTTGACTTAAGTAGTATCTGTAACATAGTGAGATTTTGAGGTATAATTTTCAGAATATATCACTATAGAACTAATGCAGAATATTCCAAACAAATCAGAGTATGATGCTGGATTTTTTGTTTTAACTAATGTTTGGTGATAAGATTTTCTGTTAGGATAGGTTTTTGGTTACATAAAAATCTTGGGTAGGAATCATAGGGCTAATGATGACGGTAATAACCCCTTTGTGGACCATGACATGATTCACACCACAGAAATTATCTGCCATAGATGCACGGAGGTGAAAAGTAGAGTCTGTGAGGAAATATGTGGAAGAGGACAAGAGTATAGAGGCTGACGATATAGCTTGAGTATGTGGACAGTGAATGAATTAAGGTGTGATGTTAGCACAAATAAGATGCACAGAGATAAGTGGCATATGGACATCATCGTAGTCTCAGAAATTATTTGAAAATGCAGTGAAACACCTTTTAAAATGGCATGTGGGCATGATTTGAAATGGAAATAAGCTCTTGAAAATGCAGTGTCATGCCTCTTTAAACCAAAAGTGCAATGGTATGCTTCTGTAAATTTTCCCAGGGACATGATTTTAGTCATAGAAAGAACAAGAAAATGCAGTGTCATACCTCTTGAATTGGCATAGGGGTGTGGTTTCAGCTATGGAAATGATCTCTTGCAAATGTAGTGAGATGTCTCTTAAATTGGCATTTGGTCATGATTTGAAATGGAAATGACTCCCAGAAGTTGCATTCTGAAATGATTCATGTCACAGAACATGGGAAAATGTTGAATGAGGAAAGTTGCTCAGCCTTGTCCAGCCACTCCATTGTGTTTATAAAACCCACACAATCTTGTGGAAGGGTTGCTGGTATTATGTACTGGTGACATGTAAAGTGATAGTGTTAATGTGCTGGTGTTACGTAATTGACAGCCACAAGCAAAGTTTTGCCATCATTAGGTTAAGAAAAGTCCACACAGAAACTTATGGCTGTGTGTGGGTTACAGGTGCTGGGGTAATGCACACCCATGAACAGTTTACCGACATTGCTGGTTGTGGCATTGAAAAGTGTTGTGTGAATTATATTTCTGTGATAACGGTATGAAAGACACAACAAAAAAGTATGGAAAGAAGGAAACTTTGTGATGGAAGATGTTCAGTGAATTATTTTTGTGTGATAGCAATATGAAGGACACAATAACAGAGTATGAGAAGAAAGGAAATTGTGTAATAGAAGATATTCAGTGAATTATGTCATTTTTATGTGATAGCAACATGAAGGACACTAAAAAAAGTATAAGAAAGGAAAGTCTTATGGAAGGTAGCTATTCAGTGATTTTTATGTGATTGCAATATGAAGCACACAACAAAAGAGTATGGGGGAAGGAAGGAAGGATACTCTCTGCTGTTTAGGAAGGAGAGAAAAATTTGGAAGGCAGGACACAATGCAGGCAGAAGAGTGTCAGTGAATTTTGCTCATACTGTAACTAGCTACAACTGCAGGCATGATTATCGATCCACTTTCTGTTTACATAATATGAAACTTATACACAATATTCTGAGAGGTGTGTTCAGTTCCAAAATTACCAGTGCTAAATTTTGTCATTCTCTTTTTACTCTAACTTGGCCTAGTTCTGTTATATCTCTATCCTGAATGCTTAGCTATAGAAATAGATAAACCCTAGAGTATGATGTTAGTTATGAAGTAAGTTCAGTGTAACAGTTGTAGAGCCATACTATTGTCATATTCTGACACTGAACATCATGAAATAAGCTGGAAAAGTGTGAAAATCTGTGCCAAATTTAAGGGGAAAGAACTCAAGTCACTGCCCCTGCATTTATCATAATGTAGTGAAGGGATGAGGTGTTCACATTCCCTACTGTACCACTGGTCAAGAAAGTATTATGGTGGGTGGGAAAGGAGGGTTGGATGATAGTGGTGGTGATAATGTAATGGATCCAGTGATTTCCTTTTTTTTTTTTTTTTTTTTTTTTTTTTTTTTTTAGTAAATCCCAAACCCTTCCTGTAGACCATTTAATATGATTTGAAGCACATAGTCTTTAATGTGACACTTGGTCTCGTAATTTCTTATGGTACTTCATATTGATTTTCTTGGCTGTGTCTTAGCTTGTCTTGATTGTTCTATCCCATTTATTTTTTATTTTTTTACCTAAAGTTTGTCATACTTTCATCATCTTTTGTCATTTCTAAGAAGTTTTGTAATGTACCGGTATCTTCCTCATGAATTAATCATATGATCTGTGATAATTGGTGCCAGGAATCCACTTTCTAATTCAGTTAGAGTGTCTTGGTCCTGCCTTTGGCTATTTGTTTATTTATTCATTCATCCATCCAGAATGGAGAATGAAAGACTGACTAAGAGGGTGTATGTAGGTGGGGTGGAGGGAGGGAGAGGGAGGGGTAGACTGAGGATGAGGTGGAGGGATGGAGTTGAGAGGTATATGAGGGAGGGGGGGATGAGTTGGGGGGAGGGTAATCAAATGGTGGGTGACAGAGTGACTTGGAGGCGTTTTGTCTGCGGCCACCCTTTGCGGGATTAGGGCGTCGGGTTATAGATAGATAGATAGATCCATCCATCATCCAATCCAATGTTGCCCCATGAGAAGCATGGTAGTCCAGGGCTAGGCAAGTTGGTCCTGACATTTAAAATGAGAGTGACCAGCCTCACTTATCCCTGAGTGGCATTATGTGAGCAATAAACTCCAACCACCCCTTGGATATAAATCTACACCGGCTCAGTCCGACTGGAGTGCCTTAATTACCCACTAAACCACCAGGTGCCATAATTTGGTTGTATGGTTACCATCCAGTGTAGTAAATGGTTTCCTGTTATTTATTTATTTACAGTATTTATATATTTATTAATGTATTTATTTACCTGTATTTATTGTCATTTCTTCCTTTGCCATGTTCAGTAGTCATATTTATCCCTGTTTTGAATTAGTACCATATAATCTGTGATCCTTGGCGCTAGAAACCTGTCATTCAGTATAATTTAGTATTAACGTATAATTTGTATAAATATTATCCTGTACAGGGTATGTGTCATTTTTAAGGCCAGATCACAGTACTGTACTGTACAGCGTACTCTCTTTTTTTCTGAAAGTTGTGGGAGCTTTATTTTTTATTTTTATTATATTTACTTATAGCTAGGTTGAGATAGGTTAAGTGTGGCCCTTTTAGGTTAATTCTTTAGATATCTGGCTGTGTTAGCTTAACATGTGGAGTTAAGTGCAGCAGAGTGAGATTACGTTAGGTTAGGTGAAGTTGAGGAAGCGTGTGTAGTTATATGGAGCTTTGTGGTTAGGTAAGGTTTGGTTAGGTTAAGTTTTTTTTTTTAGCCAGTTAGGTTATGTTATGTTAGGTTAAGTTTGGATATTTAAAATTAATTCTGTAGAGATGTTGATATGTTAGATTAGATTTAGTTAGAAGAAAATTGTGGAGTTATGTGGAGAGAGAGTGAAAAATGTGTGTATGCAAATACTGTATATGTTTTCTTGTGGAATTACATTTTGAGACAGACAGACAGATGAGGAAGTTAAAGAGTTTTGTGGTGTTGATGTGGATGTGGAACATACAATGTTACATGGAGAGTCAGCCAGACAATTGAGGAAAGTCATAAAGTGTTGTGGTGTTGATGTGGATGTGCTGGAAAATGTTAGAAGGAGTACCATGAGATGACTTAGCCATGAGGAAACTGGAGAATGAGAGATTAACAAAGATTGAGGAGGAGATGGAGGGATTAGGTGGAGAAGTAATAAGAATGAAGGTGTGTAAGTTTGAGAGAGGGGAGAGAGGCAGAACTGAGGGAGCAGAAGAAAGTTATATGAATAAGGGAGGTGTGGGTTGGAGGAAGGGCAACTTAAGGGTGTAGGACAGGGTGACATGGAGATAGATAGAGGTTCCAGTATGGTGAAAGGCACTTACATAGTCGTAGTGTCTGTTTTCATCTGACAGAACATACCCATTCCCACAACTTGAATGCTAAGTTGAGGTTACATCCATTTTGATGAGTACAGTATTAGCTCTGAGGCAGGAATTAGTCTCCCTGGTTACTGGTCAAATCAACCCTTCACTCTGGCTACCCTTATTCATCAACTGAACTGAAGAGGGTTAGGGATATTTGTCAGGTTAGAGCAAATGCACTATATCATTTGAAGTAGGAAACTAACACTAAGAAATGGACAAATTATTCTGAACCTTCTACAAGCCTGGTACCTTTGCCCTTTTTATTCTAACTTGGCCTAAAATTGCCATCTCTCCATCTTGAATGCTTAGTTGTAGCACTAGAGTAGCTCTAGAATATGCTGCTAGTCATGAAGAAGTGCCGTGTGAAGGATGTACAGCCAGAGCATTATCTCTCTGTGCCATTGTTCTGTGTAAAGTAAGCTTTGAAACTATGAATATTTTGGCCAAGTTAAGGTGAAAGTGCTACAGCCACAAAATCGTCGCTCTTACTAAGCCTTGACCCACAGGTACATTGAGTCCAAATCCAAACTGATAATCTCACATCAGTGCAGATCTTATGCATTCCATGTATTTATTTATTTACTACCCTTGGGTAGGAAAAGGGGTTTGGATGATGATGATATTTTTTTCCATCAATTTCCATCAACTGTTGTGAAGTATCGTAATTAGCCATTTTGCAGCATGGTTTATCTTCCAGTCCACAGAAGAAAGTATCAGAGTATATGTACCATAGCTAATCTCCATGTAAGACGTCAGTTTGAAGAAGCTTTGACTTGATTTTGATTCGTAGATGAATGATGACACTGGATGCTTCTAGATACAGGGTATAGGGTGAGAACAGGTTTTGATGTTGTGGTGAGCCCAAGCCTACCTGAACCTGAGCCCATGGACTGCAGGCTGAAGTTACCCTCTCCTGCAGTCCACCAGCCTCCTTGCAGGGTACAGGGAGGTAGTTTAGGGAAGTCTATGCAACTGTTGCCTGTCTGTATTGTGCAACCTCACGAAGGCTTCCTTATCCAACACCATGACAGCAGGTATTGTACAGTACTATGATGCATGTAAATAATGTAGACACACTACTATGTTCACTTTAACTAGGTGTGAAATTGCCATAACTCCATCAATCCTGAGCTATAATATGAGAATATCACTAGAATATGGTGGTAGTCATGAAAAAATGCTGTGGAAAGTATGCAGGACCACAGTATTGTCCTGTTCTGCCATGTGCCCACAGGAAATAGGCTGATAAAGGATAAAAAGTTCAAAGTTAGAGTTAATAAAAGAATGAAAATCTGCCAAGTTAAAGTGAATAAACTGTAGATGGGTTTAGACTGAGGGCACTGCACTTAGAGGCACTGCACTGCACGTTGTAGTATCACAGTCCATGCATGTTGCTTTGACAGAGCATCCACAACACCATACTGAACCCCTACAGCAGTTTATTGACCTGTTCTCACCCTTTGCCACTCTGTTATATATTTACAGTGTACCCTTAAAGATGAGAACAACTCACTTTTACTGGATGATACCATGGTGGTGGTGATGATGATGATGATGTGGCCCCAGGCTTACCTAAATGTGACTGTGGTGACAGAAGTTGCCCATCTCCTACAGTCCACCATCCTCCTTTGGTTAGATAGGGAGGGAACTGAGGGACACCACCACAACACTATAGCAGGTAAATAGGTGGTATGAAGGGGGGAGGTGGTGGCTCAATCGGTAGAGAGGTGGCGTGCAGTCCTAACGGACCCCATTTCAAATTCACGCTGGGGCAGGGAACAGTTTAAGGATCTGAATTTCCTTAAATCAGGCTTTACTGATCTACCAGAAGACCCGCCAACATGTAAAAATACCCCTGCTAATACCAATACACCAGTTCTGTATAAGACAGCCCTAGCGTGTATTTAATATGGATGGTGGGTGTTAGCACCGAAGTGGTGACATGTAGAGGTGTATGGTATGTAGGAGGACTGCTGGGCCTTGATAGCAGGCTGTGAAGCCTATGCCCAGAGTCGGGCACATAAAAAAAAAAATAAATAAAGTGTGGTATGAAGTATGTAAGTGTGGTATGAAATATGTAAGTGTGGTATGAAGTGTGTAAGTGTGGTATGAAGTGTGTAAGTGTGGTATGAAGGATGTACGTGTGGTATGAAGTATGCAAGTGTGGTATGAAGTGCATAAGTGTGGTATGAAGAATGTGTAGATAGTGATGCCTGTGGGGTGGAGTCAGGATTCCAGGGGGTTGAATAGTGAGTGAATGAGTGTGTGGCCCATTCACTTGGTCACTTTTGGTTGGTTTGTCCTATCAGTTTTTTTTTTTCCTTTCTTTCTTTTTTTCTTTTTTACCTCACCTCGTTCAAGCTTTAGGTAGGAAAATGATGATGATGATGAGACAGTGTTGGTAGGGTGAGAGGCTGAAAAGAGGGTGGAGAATGAGACTGACTAGGAGAGTGTGAGTGAAGTGGAGAAGAGAGAGAGAGAGGGGGGGGGGAATAAAGGGATGGGGTGGAGAGATATTAATGAAGGTGGTGTGAGTTGTAGTTAAGGCAGCCTGATGGCATAGGACAGGGTGATAGGCAATTTGTTCATGGCCACCCATTCTGTGATTAAGGCATGTGGCTACAGATAGATAGATAGAGTGAGATAGACACAACAATAGATGTCAAAGGTTAACAAGAATTTCAGCCATTCATATAGCAGTTAATGAGAGTACTGTGTATGGATAGATAGGCAGATTGATAGGTTGATAGATAGACCAAAGTAACAGTAATGTTGTACCCTGGGATGGCTGGTAAATGAGAGTATACTGTATATGTATTGGCCTGGGTATATGATATGTATTCATCTTCCCATCCATTTAGTAATATACCCCAAGTCCATCTGAAACATGAACCCAGTAGACTGCAGATATATTTGTAAGTCGCCCCCCTCCTGCAGTCCACTATCCTCCCTTTGAGAGAGATAGTAGTAGTAGTTGAGAGACATATGTATAACCGGACAGTGGAGCCACCCTGTCGTGTCAGTGTCACTACATGAAGGCATCCTGCTCCATTACTAGTTTATATGGTGTACTTTTAATATCAACATAATTTGCATGGGCAGCATACAAGAGGATATTCTGGTGCAAGAGGCAGAATAAGTTGGTGGGGAGGTGTTAGGAAGTACTGTATGTGAAATCTTACATACTTAGTCTCACACTGCGAAGGTGCAAGAGGCTAAATAAGTTGCTGAGGTGGTGGTGCTAGGAAATGCCCCAGTTCCTCGCATGATAATTAGCCAAGAATGTCAATAAAAAGTTGGAAAGTATGAGACTGTCTTAAACTTAATTGTAACTTACTCGTGATTTATTTTTTTTCTTGTAATTTTTTTTTTTCTCCTTTTATAATATCTTCATCCTCTTCTGCTGCTTCTGAATCCTTGCCACAACACATCTCCTCCTGAATTAGTGGCATAATTTGGTACCTGGCTTTAGCATTTCATTACAGTAATTGCGTATTTAACATGGTTTCATCTCAGACGTTTGTCAGTACACGGTTTGTTATATCACTGCCGTTTTTGGTGGTAGGTGGTGGTGACCATCATCCACTCACTTGATATAGTGCTATCTACTTTTTCCTTCACCCCTCTTTTTTTCTTTTTTTTTCCCCTCCTCTCTTCCTGTTTCTCCCATCCTTCCTGTCACATTTTATTACTCTTCTTTCCAATTCTGGCAGCTCTGCATTGAGTGACAAACCTAATGATTTCTGTAATGCAGAAAACCATTTACAACACAGGGTGGTAACCATATAGCCAAGTAACGTGGTGATGTGGAGCCTGCTATGGTGCCTCTGTTAAATGAGTGAGTTCAGACAGACATATCGCCCATCCAGGAACCAAGCCCCCACACCCTTCCCCATGCCTCACAGTGGCGAGGCATTGACCACCACAAGTTTACAGCAACAACAACAGCAGCAGCAGCTCCCTATAAACACATGCACATTCTTATAGTAATATGCAGTCTTGAATGTTATTTCAATAATTAGTAAGATAGTATTTCTTTCTGGAACATAACCCTCGCTTAAAGCAATTTTTGATTGTGTATTCAGTTCAGTCCAGTCGCCCTGATTGACGAGTTTTGCATGGGTACTGTGCAGTGGTTGATCGGTGATGATAACATTGATGAGGCTGCAAAGATCACATTATTGGGTTTCAAAAATCATTGTCCACTGTCTTGTATTTTATTTATTATACTGAAGTGTATCAGTAATTGTGCCTGCAGGTGTACATTATATTGTTGGATTTATGATGTTATTCTGAATATTTATATGTGTAGATAATCAGCGTATAACTGTTTAGGCAAGTTGGTCTCATACTAAACTGCCAATGAATTCATAGGACTGAGGAACACCACTATGTCTTTGGGGAAGTGACCTGACCCAACCCAGTGTGTGTATAGGTGTAGAAGGTTTTGTGAAATGTTGGGTGACAAATGTTTATATGAGGATAATGCAGGGTAGTACGTATATAACACTTCCCTATCATTACACTGTGCTGTCACCTTGTGTTGTGGATGTGGCTGAGTGTTATCAGTGTCTATCCTGTTAATCTGTCTGACTGTTTGTTGCCAGAGCCTTTATCTCATGAGAGTTCACAGGCAGATCACCTCCAACTCATTTTAATTTACCATTAGGCCTCCTTACCTCCAGCTTACCTCCCTATCTCTCAGAAATCCACTCCATCCCTCCATCTCATCCTTGATCTTCCCCCACCTTCTCTCCCCCTCCACTTCACTCATACACTTTGATTCAGTCTTTCCCCTGGGGAGGGGGGGAAAGAATACTTCCCCAGTATCCCTGCTTGTTGTAAGAGGCAACTAAAAGGGGCCTTTTTGCCTCCAGTCTTTCTCTCCTTACTGTCCTCTTCTGCTCTTCTGTCCCACCCCTTTTCTTGATATTTCCATGTTTCTTCTGGCCTTTATTTTCCTTGTACACCTACAGTGTCATATAGGCATATTATGGCTTGGTGCTAATTCTTCATTATTTCTTCCTTCTATTTAGTCTCATTATCCATCCTCTCAATATGGCCAAATATGTAGTCATTTCCTACTCCCACTGTTGCACCCATACCCACACCATCAGCCTGAGCCATGCCCACAACACATAAAGTACCATAGGATAATTTCTAGTATAGTGCTGTGTGTGTACCATCCTGTATTTAGTGTAATGTACAGTAATTGATTTGGGTCCAATTGTTGGTGACATACAAGGCTTTATAACACCTCTTCCTTACCCATTTACTTTACACAGTATTGGTACACATAGACATTTTCTTGTTGTTTGTAATTTTCTGATCCACAGAATTGTTTAATTTGGTACAAGAGGATGTCAAGGTGTAATATACGGAATAAATGGCTGAGGAGGGGGTGTTAGGAAGTCTGCAAAACCACTGACAGTATAACCCATATACTGTACACATTAGGTGTATGTACATTTAAAACAGTTTTTAATATTTTTATTCTTGCTGCAACCAAACTATTTTATTCAGCTGAGGAAAAAATCTTAATAGTGAAGGGGCTAATGAAGGCTTTATCTATCTCATGGTTCTAGATAGATAGGTATAGATAGGTAAAGTAGTTAGAAGTGTAGGCTCCTCATCAGTGTACAGCACTTGATGTTTGCTAGTAAAGTTTGAGATATGTTTATGAGTTGTGAGGTGATGTTAGGAGTTTGTGGGGCTGGAATACAGTAATTATATTATGGCTTGTTTCACAGGGCATGTTATTGATAATTTATATATCTCATTAAGTTTGGTTGAAGTTGTTTTTATGTGCTGAGGTAGAGGCAAGACTGGGGGCTTGAAGTGTCCTGTTTCATTGAGTATGCTGTTGATAATGTACCGGTATTTATATTAAGGTAGGTCTGAGTTAGAGGCTTTTGTATTGTAAGTTGAAGCACGGATTGTGGATGTGTAAATGATTGTATGACCTATTTCACATGACATGCTGTTGATAGTTCACTAGGTAGCAGATGGGTGGTAACCATCGTCCCTGGGAGGTACTACCATGGGAGTGGTGTGGGCACAGTATCCTGGTACCTGGCCTTGCACAACACTCCCAGGCAGGGAACTCAGCCACATTTACACAGTAGTCAGAGTCCAGGATGAGACTACTACACATACACATCTCTTGTACATACCTAAAATCTGTTCACTGGGGTTGGCTGGATTTGTTAGCCTTGCACGACACAATCAGGCTGGGAACTCAACCACGCTTACACATTTGTTGTAGTTTGTGCTGCAGCTACACTGACCTATCAGCTGAATTAAAAGGGGTTAGGGATCTTCATGAGATTAAAAAAACACATTTCAGAGGCTGTAAGCAAGTAAAAAAGAAAAGGGGGGGGGGGCTGACATGCAGTCTCCTAAGTTACTAGTCAAATCAGTCCTCCAGTAGGACTATACTTACCCATCAACTAAGCTTTAAGGGGTTAGGGATCTTTGTAAGGTTACAAAAAACTTACAAGGGCCTACAAGTAAAAAAAAAAAGGGTTATGAGTCTCCTCGGTGACTAGCCAAAGCAGCCTTCCAGTCAGGCTACATTTAAGTTAGGGATCTTCATCAGGTTACAAAAAAACATACAAAAAGGGACAATAAGTGAAAAAATACTTACACATGAAGCCTTCTTGGTTACTAATCAAATCATCTCTCCAATCAGACTACACTCAGGTTAGGGATCTTCAAGTTAAAAAAAAAAAAAAAATGGAGAGAGGCAGATAGTGCATACACAGTCAGTGCCTTCAAAATTATAAATGCACTACCGTTAATACTTACACCAGTTTTGACTCAGAGGGTATGTAATTTTTTGGTGTGTGTGTGTGTGTGAATCCTGCCTCACCTTATCCCTTAGGTGGAAATTGGGGTTGGGAATATGATGAGGATGCACGTGGTTCTTATATTAGTTTTGTCATTGGAATAAGAATAAGAATGTAGTGATCCAAAAGTTGGGTGTGTAAGAGAGAGAGAGAGCAGTAATATTAAGTGGGGGGTTAAATAATTATCAGGGGTTATGCTGCATCCAGATCATGATTCTTCCCTTAACCCTTCACTGCATATTGGTTCAGCCTTCAAGATTAACATGCAAGTTTTTTCCTTGAATAATGTCAGGAGTTAAAGATAGCTTTGGAGGAATTATCATATAACTTTATTCATTGGAATAAAATAATCAGTAGTTAAATATTATAAAATACCCAAGTTAAACCAGATAGAAGAATTATGATTAAACTTTTCTCCTTCAGTAAAATCACCAGGAGTTAAATAGACTAATATACCTCAGCTAAACCATTGCCACAGAGGAATTACTATGATTGCCAACACTGA
The DNA here is from genome assembly GCF_032717465.1 of Coenobita brevimanus. Taxonomy (NCBI): domain Eukaryota; kingdom Metazoa; phylum Arthropoda; class Malacostraca; order Decapoda; family Coenobitidae; genus Coenobita; species Coenobita brevimanus. The sequence continues at coordinate 44,960,636 of NC_136983.1, read as the reverse complement.
CTAAATGCAGCTTCCTTCTTTAATAAAATCTTCAGTAAATAACCATAACAATGTCGCCAACATATACCATTCCTGCAAAAGAATTGAGATCATATTAAAACCTCGTATAAGTTTTCTCCTGGAAGAATATCATCAGGAAGTAAACAGGACTAAGTATGTAAAGTATTCCATTGGTGTAAAAGAACTAAGACTGTTTTTATTCCAGGTACGGCATTTCTCCTGGAATAAAGTCAAGTAGTAACTAGATCAGAGTTCCTGAATTTAATTGTCAGATGATAAAGATCTTTTTGAAACTAAATAATGTTTGTCATCTTTCTGTTCAATTTAATTATCAAGAGTTAACCAGAAGGCAGTACAAAATACAACCATTAATTTATAAGAATTCCATATTTACTTTTAACCCTGTATACTTTTTCTCCTGAATAAATTTGCCAGACTTTACTTGGAGCTAAATGTGCAGTGGTGGGTTGGGGGGGGGAGGGAAGAATGTATCTGGATGTGGCTGCATTAACAGTTACACCTCATGAGGTGTTTATGTATCTTTAAGTAATATTTTTGTTTGTACAGTCAGCCATATTATTAAAACTGAGAGTACAAAAGTGTCAGGGCCCGTAATTTTGTATGATATATGAGTGAGGGGGTCATGAGTTGGAGAAAGGGCAGCCTCATGATGAAGGACAGGGTGACATGGAGGTAATTTATTTATTGCCACCCCCTCTGGGCATAAGACATCTGACTATAGACTGATGGGTGTGCATCCTGTATCCCACATTACAGAGGGTATTCAGCAGTGATACAGGAAGGTGTGTTGTATCACCATGATGTGCAGCAGAAATTGTCACATAAAATAGACCTTACACATAACACTGGCATTCTCAGTTTTAATAATATGGCCATAAGTCCTCTTTGTAGGCTTGGGATGTGTGTAGGCAGTATAGTAAAGCAGATTCGAGACATGCTTCTTTATTGATTAGTGAGGAGTAAAAAAGGAAAGCAATAAAGGATAAGCCAAAAGGAAAAATGTATAAAGAATCACAAGGTTTTAAATGATGAAGCAGGTCTTGTTTCCTTTGCAACATGGTACTGAAACAGCTGTGAAAATAATACACTGAGTCCTTTTAGTTGTGATAATAAGGCCACAGTAAGCCAGAGAAATTGCCAAATATACTTTCATTGGCACAAATACAGCTGATGGCCTGTTTCTCCAAGTTTATAGAACCAGTTGTATTAAAGTTATGATATATTGGACTACATTCCTGTCTGCTGTGGGAAAAGCCTCAGTAATTTGGAATGCATCCCTGAATTAATGTGGAAGAAATTGCATTATTTTGGAAAGCATCCCTTGGTTATGTATATATTATAAGATGGTTTGGAAGCATCTCTGGTTGTGTATAAAATGTTGTGATGTTTTGTATGCATCCCTGACTTATAAAGAGGACTGACTGACTGACTTTGAGAAATACATTGCTTATAACTGCCAGTACTGTATGTGGATTCACAGATGGGTTTACGATCAATTTCCTGCCGTAGCTGTGATGTCTTTTTTTCAGGCTGGACAAGGGGGGGGGGGGAGAGAGAGAGAGAGCAGAACCTACCCCATATTTTTTAGTTACGAGAAGAAATAGATCCTTTGTCTGTTTGTGAATCTCTTGTAAGATATTAACCCTTAACCCCTTGTGCTTTATGAGAGTTAAGTTAGAATAAGGTAAGCCGAGATTAAATTTAGCTGGTTAATTAAATGTTAAATCTAGTAATTAAAATTAGCAGGTTAAATTAAACAAGTTGATTCTAGTACAATGAAGTAAATAAGTAACAGTAAGTTAAATCCAATACAGTATGTTAAATCCAGTAGGTAACATTGAGCCCCTCGGAGTCAGAAGACTGGATCAGCCAACCACCCGCTTTGAGACAACCCCGCAGTGTGAGGGCGCCATCGCACTGAAGGGGTTAAATAAATCAGTGAATCATAGACTCTGTAACCCATTCCCTGTGGCCACAAGAGAATTTTCACCCAAGACATTCAGAATTATTATTATTATTTTTTTGTTTGTTTTGTTTTAAGGGTATGTTTAATAGTTTATGGGCCATCATTTGTTGGAGATCAAGCAGTTTATAATTTATCACTGAACTCCTACACAAAACCTCCAGTATTTAAAAAGTACAAAGTAATCATAGTTTATAGTTACTGATAGCCTTAAAATTCAACCTCTTATTCCTCAGCGTTTACTTATGGTTGATTTGGGCTCTCTAGTTCCAGATTCAAAATGAAGTGGCAGTTGTACACCAAGTTAAGGTGAATGGAGTATAGTTACATAGACCAATAAACCAGAAGCTTGTCTATATAGTTACATAGACCAATAAACCAGAAGCTTGTCTATATAGTTACATAGACCAATAAACCAGAAGCTTGTCTATATAGTTACATAGACCAATAAACCAGAAGCTTGTCTATATAGTTACATAGACCAATAAACCAGAAGCTTGTCTATATAGTTACATAGACCAATAAACCAGAAGCTTGTCTATATAGTTACATAGACCAATAAACCAGAAGCTTGTCTATATAGTTACATAGACCAATAAAGCAGAAGCTTGTCTATGTCAAAGTTTACATGTGGTTGGTTTGGTGTTCTGGCTCTGAGGGTGAAGGGGTTAAGGGTTAAAGTATTACAATAAACATATCATGAGGTGTTAGCCTTTATGTATATATATTACTGCTCTGAGTGCATGGTGAGTGAAAGGTTAATAAAGAGTTTAGAAATGAATTGACAGACGAAGAACAAGAAGGTAATGTATATAAAGATTACTCATCATTCTGACCCTAATAGTAGTAGCCTAAAGTCCCGTCCAGACGATCGAGCAATGCCCGCGGGCACAAGCGAGCAGTTTGCCTGTTGACGGGCTCACCGCTTGTGCCCGCGGGCAAATGCGTAAATTGCCCGTGGGCACAAACGGTGAGCCCATCAACAGGCAAACTGCTCGCTTGTGCCCGCGGGCATTGCTCGATCGTCTGGACGGGCCTTTAGTTACTAGTAACCAGGCAGCTCCACTGCCTGGTTATGTTGGTGCCATCGCTTGAAGGCTTCTGACTCCAGCATCATCCTGATGATAATTCCCACATACAAAGGTGAGGAGGGATTCAGCAACAAGGTAATACTGAAGAAAAATAAATGATAAAAATAAAGAGCATCAACTATCACAGCATAATTACAGCAAACTCTGAGAAATTGGTCACACACATTCACACACCATTCTAACCATCTTTTGTCTGTTTTGATACATATATTAAAACTTTGTCTTCTTGTGCATCCATCATCATTATCAAATCCCCAATTGCCATGTAAAACTTGGATGAGGTGGAACCCAGGAACAAGCAAAGGGAAAGTATAAAAAGAGAATTATCAACAGCATGCCCAGTGGAATGGGCCACACATTCATTTACACACCCATCAAGCCATCAGAAGCCTTAGATACATCAGAGGAAGCATAAAACTGTGAGCTCTATCAGTACACTTAAGCCCTGTCCAGACGAGCGGGGCTTGTGTGGACGGGGCTTAATGCTCTGTGAAATGCTGCACAGCAAAGTGCCTGTTATATGGAACCGAGTTGAGCCTTAGTCGTGAGGTAGGAATAAGTCTTCTTGGTTACTGTAGCTAGTTTTAATCTAATGGAACTGAACCACCCCTACAGCTCTTCCCAAGTAGTAGTTGCCTGAAATTTAGTGATCTGTAGGTATGAGGTAGAATGAGTCCTTGGTTATTGGTCATCTGTGGCTGTACTTTGCCATCAACTAAGCTGATAAGGGTTAGGGCTCTGGTAGGCTAGAATACAGATACTCTGGGCAGCCAAAATCACAGGCAGACTCCTCTACAGCCAATATGTTGTTGATTTTAGAATTTGTGCTGCCGGTTCTGATTGGTTGTTCTTCAGTGTCTTCTCCAGCCCGCAATTACGGCAGCAGCAGGTTGGGCAGCTACTCACGGTTTTCAGTTCTCTACTTCCAAGACTTGTGCCGTTTCCTTTACTCATTGCCGCACTATCCCTCAGCCACCTCTTTTCGTTTATGGTATGCCCCTCCCATACAGGCATTCAGTTACATTTTTAGGTCTTGTTTTTTAATGTAGGTTAATGTGGAGTGCTCACATTTCTTCTTTGGGAGTATCTACATTACAACATCTTCACCTCGAGACCCTATCACATGTGTCCTGGGGTGCTGATTATAAGACTCTTCTATGTTTTCATGAGGTTCGTATTTTGCCGAAGTTGGATTATGGTTCCAGGTTTATTCTTCTGCCTCTGTTCAGTCACTACGTCGTTTAGATTCTGTTAGTCTTGGTGTCCGTTTAGCACTTGGGACTTTTAAATCTTATCCTGTTGAATGCCTGTACATTGAATCAGGGATCCCGTCTCTGTTTCATTGTCGGTCACTATTCTGCCTCCGCTGTTTTGACCGGCTTCATCAGTTTGTAGGTCTGTCAGTCCTCCACTTGCCTGCCTCTTGCAGATTACTGTTCTACTCACCACCACTCTAATCCCCCTTTTCTGTTTGTGTTCAGTCTCTTCTTGCTTCTTTCCTGTTTTGGATCAAGAAGGTTTTTTTTTTTTTTTTTTTTTTTTTCCCCCAGCTGCTTTTCCACCTTGGCTTTTACCCTGTCCATTGGTTTGTTCCTCCATTTTGTCTTGCTCTAAATCCACCACTTCCTACTCTGTGCTCTGCTCGTCTTTTTGTGATCATTTATATGAACATTCTTCTGCTGTCCAGGTCTACTGTATACTGATGGTTCAAAATTGTTGGAAGGTACAGGGTTTGCTGTCTCCTTTCCTGACTGCTCTTACCAATGCAGTTTGCCTTCTGTGACATGTTTTAACTGCTGTACTTCATGTCTTGTTACCTTGTGACATGTTTTAACTGCTGGACTTCATGTCTTGTTACCTTGTGACATGTTTTAACTGCTGTACTTCATGCCTTGTTACCTTGTGACATGTTTTAACTGCTGTACTTCATGTCTTGTTACCTTGTGACATGTTTTAACTGCTGTACTTCATGTCTTGTTACCTTGTGACATGTTTTAACTGCTGTACTTCATGTCTTGTTACCTTGTGACATGTTTTAACTGCTGTACTTCATGCCTTGTTACCTTGTGACATGTTTTAACTGCTGGACTTCATGTCTTGTTACCTTGTGACATGTTTTAACTGCTGGACTTCATGTCTTGTTACCTTGTGACATGTTTTAACTGCTGTACTTCATGTCTTGTTACCTTGTGACATGTTTTAACTGCTGGACTTCATGTCTTGTTACCTTCTGTGACATCTGTTTTAACTGCTGTACTTCATGCCTTGTTACCTTGTGACATGTTTTAACTGCTGTACTTCATGCCTTGTTACCTTCTGTGACATGTTTTAACTGCTGGACTTCATGCCTTGTTACCTTCTGTGACATCTGTTTTAACTCTTGGACTTCATGCCTTGTTACCTTCTGTGACATCTGTTTTAACTGTTGGACTTCATGCCTTGTTAGTTGCCAAGGCAAACATTTACCTATCCATCATTTGTCATGTTTTCTGATTCTTTCAGTGCCCATCTTCTATTGCAGTCAGCCTCTCGGTCTCACCGTATAGTTCTGCGGATCCCAGAATGGCTGTTCTGGATGTTCGCCGAGCACAAGTCTGTCTGATTTTGTTGGGTGCCTAGTCACGTTGATGTCCCAGGAAATGAAAGTGTCGATGCCTTAGCTTGTGCTGCCATCCCGTCACCTCGCCTCCCTTTCCATTCTGTTCCTGACTTCTTCCCTGTCTTCTCCAAAGTTTTGACCCATCAGTGACAGTCTTGCTGGTCCTTGGCCATAACTGTTGAACTTCGTGCTGTTAAGCCGTCTGTTGTTTCTTGGTCCAACCCTAGTCATTGAAACCACCACTGGGAGCCCTATCTACGGATAGGCTGTACCTGTCTCACCCATGACCATTTAGTGCCCGGGGATCCTCCTCTGGTATGTGTGTTGTGACACCCCTTTGTCTGTTCACCATACACAGTACTTTTAGATTGCCTTGTTTGTGGGGCTGACCCTTTTTATTTGATATTGGTCGCCCTCCACTTTTGGGAGATGTGTTGAGTAGCACGTTTTATTTTTATCCCGTACTTGTTCTTTATCATGTCTTTAGTTTGTTCGTTTTTGCTTCTTTGTCTCATTTGGAGATGTTTTACCATTCTTTATCATCTCTTTTAGTTCATGATTTCTTGTTTTTGTAGTAATTTTTTTTTTCTTTTTTTTTTCCCCACACCCTGTTTTATTGTATCATTTATTTCAAACTTTAGTGCCATATGGTCTTTGCAGCCTGATGCTATTTTTTAATTATTCCCATTCTTCTACTGCCAGCTTTTCACGTAAGGGAACGGCCATTCCCACAGTTTAGATTCTAAGCAGTGATTGCATATATTATGTCATAGTTATGAGGTGGGAATTAGTCCTCTTGGTTGCCACTCACATTGAGCGTCCAATCTACTGTACTACACTTGGCTGTCAGCTGAGTTGAAAGAGGATGGGAATCTGTGTCAGGATAGAATAAATGCTGTATAAGTAATTTTGATCACTTTAGGAGTTCTCTTTAGCCCATATGGTTTTATCTAACATTCCCTTGGCTACTAGTCTTATCAACTGTCCACTCTGGCCACACTTGCCAGTAACTTATCTGAAAGGGTTGGAGACCTGTCAAGCTAGGGGGGGGGGGGAACTAGGCAGTCCAGATCACTACAGGAATTCTGTCTAACGTTTTTCATCTGACAGAACTGGGCCAGTAAGCAGTTTTAATCATAGTAAGAAGAGTCCCCCAGTAGTAGGAGCTGAATACTGTTGTGCTGTAACCCATCCTGTTCTTATGCTGTCTCCTAAGCTGAATGAAAATTACCTAGAACTGGCTTGAATAAAATGTTGGATATGAACTGTAACAGTACAAGACCTATAGGTTAAGTACTAGTTTGTATTACAGTTTTAACCACTTCATTCCACGAATGAACTTACATTTTATTCTTGCTAGGCTACCTTCATACTCTGTTATTGAGCATGGGAGAGAGCTTTCATACTTGGAGGGGTTACACACAGTCTTCCATAACTAGATGTCTGCCCCAAGTGATATAGTGGTCTGGTGGTATTAAGTGTAAAATAAGAAGTACATCATCAGATCACAGGCATCAAGCTGCTGCAATGACTGGCTTATTACTTTTCCAAGATTTCCCATATGATGTACTGGAAGAGTGTAAATAACCTTTCTCTCAAGCTCAGTATCAGTAACCTCACGTGCATACATGTGAGGTGGTCATGATACCGATGTGTGCTCTATGGTTGTATTTTAGTTTCATATTTATCTAGTACTTGTCTAATCTGCTTTCAAACTGTTCTAGATGTTACTAAGCATGGTAGAGACTATTCAAACTGGAAGTGTTATATGTAGCCCTTAGTAACTTGTTTAATAGGAGAGAAAGCAAATAGAAATTTGATTTGGAGAGGGTTACATACCATACAACCTTCATCAGCCACTGCTCTTACCTTTATGCAAAAATTTTTCTATTGGAGGGGTTACATACAGCCTTCATTAACCCATTCATTAAGAGAGGCCTATAGTAAATTTGTTGAAATAGACTGGAGGCAGCAGGAATAAACTTGAATTAGACCTCCATATTGAAGGGGATAAATTTTGTGTGTACGATAGGAAGTGTACCTCAACATATGACAATATGAGCTTATTCGTGCCTTGTACTTACACTTTTAATCAGAGTTTATACATTTCCCATTTATAATCTTTGCAGAATTATTCAGATAGTTCCTGACTCCCATTATTATATCCAAGACTTCATCCATGTGTCATGTAGTGGGTTCACCTTAATTTGGCCAACTTTAGTTCTGCAGCTTAGTTCCTGTATCAAAGTGGCAGAGTAAGACAATACTACATCCTTGCTGTAGAACTTCTATGTGACTATAGTTGCGGCACATGACTCTGAGGTTGTATTTATCATACCCTGGCAACCTACCCGTCAGCTGTGCATCCGATGTCGTGTATAATATGATACGCATGTGATTCACGTGCAATCACTACTTGTTTTACGTTGATTTGGTATACAATAATTTGCAACAACGATAGTAGAAAAGTTCCACCCCAAAATCTGATTTACGATAAATTTCCCCCTATAACGATATTGCCATTGGAAAATTTTGTACAAAGCACCAGGCACAGGCAAGGTGACCGTTGCTTGTCTCAGGCAAGATGGCAGCCCCAGCGTGCAGAACATTGTTTCGGTTCAGTTGCAGTCCTGCCACCCCTTCAAAGCCTTGTCTTTTCCACTCGTTCACGTGTGCCCCCCACCTATCGTCACCTCTCAGCCAAGCATCGTGCTACTGTAGGCCTATACATCGTGTAGCAGGAGGTCAACGTTGCACAAGTGTGTTTGTTGTGTTGTTGGTACGATTTACTATATGTGAGTAATGCTGCATGTATTGGTGTGATAGTGTTTGGTTTGGTCTTGGAGACAACTTGGACTGACACAGGAAGTAATTAAGATGGATTGTCATTTTTGTTTCAGTTTTGGGCAGGTGACTTTGGGAAGTTGAGTTGACATAACCCCCCTTTTATAATGTGTTTCAATCTCCCGATTTACGATAAAATCGTTATATGTTAAGGTGTGACCTGACGTAACCCCATCATAAAACGAGTAGTGACTGTATATGTTCGTGTTTAATAATATGATTCGTGTATAATATGATACGAAATTGGATGCACTGTTATCTGGTAGGTTGCTAGGGTACGAGAATGACAACCTCGGAGTTGTGCGCCGCGACTATAGTGTAATATTTCAGTCAATCTCTAGTAACAGCTCAGCATTCAAGATGGAAAAATTTCAGTTTTAAGCCAGGTGAGAGTGGACACACTTAGGGCTTGTTCTGATGTTGAATCTTGTGGATGGGAGTCAGTTATTTGTCTTAGCCATGTGTAATTCACCACAGTTGATATTTCTTCATTCTCTCAGAAACTATATATGATCACTGAGGACTACCATCTTTCTGTGCAGTTAAGATTTTGACTTGTGTTCTCTGATTAACCAAGTTCCATTAAAGACTGCATCATATGTTTAGTTTGTGTGTCATTCTCGTGTTGTCATAGTGTGTTAAGTCCTGCCACTATATAGGGTTGTGTTAATTCCGAGACATTAATCTTACTTATTCTGTGCTTTAAACTGTAAATATTTTATTGAACTTAGAAGTGCCTCTTGTCATCTGTGCCTTGTTTACTATGCCATTATATGGTGTTAGGTTTGTAATTTTTTTTTTTCAAGTCTTCTGTTGTGTTTCTCTCTCTCACTCTCTCCTCCCACCTCTTTCTCTCCCTCCCTCCTCCCCCCTTCTCTTTCTCTCCCTCCCTCCTCCCCCCTTCTCTTTCTCTCCCTCCCTCCTCCCCCCTTCTCTTTCTCTCCCTCCCTCCTCCCCCCTTCTCTTTCTCTCCCTCCCTCCTCCCCCCTTCTCTTTCTCTCCCTCCCTCCTCCCCCCTTCTCTTTCTCTCCCTCCCTCCTCCCCCCTTCTCTTTCTCTCCCTCCCTCCTCCCCCCCTTCTCTTTCTCTCCCCATCCCCCTCCTTCTCTCTTTCTCTCCCCATCCCCCTCCTTCTCTCTTTCTCTCCCCATCCCCCTCCTTCTCTCTTTCTCTCCCTGCCTCTTTCCCTCCCTTCTCCCCCCGTCTCTTTCTCTTCCCAACCCCCTCCCTCTCTCTTCCTATCCATGCCCCTTCCTCCCTCTCTTTCACCCATGCCCCTTCCTCCCTCTCTTTCATCCATGCCCCTTCCCTCTCTTTCTCACCATGCCTCTTCCTCCCTCTTTCCCCATTCCCCCTTCCTCCCTCTTTCCCCATTCCCCCTTCCTCCCTCTTTCCCCATTCCCCCCTTCCTCCCTCTTTCCCCATTCCCCCCTTCCTCCCTCTTTCCCCATTCCCCCTCTCGTACTACTACTGGGGAAGTGAAATTCCTAAGTACAATTGTATAATATTTATTTTTACAAATATATAAATATGTACATACAAGTAAATGTGCTCGCATTTCTTAAGGGGCACACAGGTGTAATGAATATAAGTAAATAAATACCTGTTTTGAAGTCCTTTGAGTGTAAAGCCTGTAATAAAAATATATTATTTAGCCTGTAATAGAGACATTAGTAAACCTGAAATAAAGAATATTAGTAATAGAAAGGAAGAGACTCATTCACACTGATGTGCAGGGGTGGGGTGACCTGGCCAGCCCCAGCTACACCTCCACCAGGGTGTCTGGCCCAGTCACTCACCCCAGGCATCATGGTGAAGCCCGGTGAGTGGAGGGTGTGGCAGCAGCAGCCACCACACCCTCCCCTCACCAAGTCCACCAGAGCACTGAGGGTGGTGGTGGTGGTGGTGGTAGGGTGCAGTGTGTGTGTGGGGTTAAGACCTAAGTCTCCACACACACTGCACCTCTACCACCACCACCACCAGCCACTGATGGTGGTGGTGGTGGTGGTGGTGGGAGTGTGGTGTGTATGTATGCATGTATGTGTGTGGCAGAACTAAGTCTCCACATACATACAGAACACACACACACTCCCACCACCAGCACCACCACCACCATCTTGGCTGGGGCGAGTGACTGAGTCAGATCACTCCTGATGGAGGAGCTTTGGGTAGGGGGGGGGGAACCCACTGGAGCTGGCCAGGTGGGGGAAGGGAAAGGTGGTAAAGCTGGGAGGAGGAGAGAGAAGCAATGAGTCGGGGCCGAGATGGGGAAACAGATTGCCCCGCCGGCAAGCCAACCCCGTATAATCCCGTTAGGGATTGGGTAATCTGGCCCTATCTAAACCCCTGCCCACCCCTCCCCTCACCCCCTCCCAGCCCTTCCCCTTCCCCCACCACCCCTGCACATCATGGATCATATTCCCACTGGTTAAGGAAACTCCCTACCACCTCAGCCTTGCTAGATTATTTGTACATATTGACACCTAAGTATGTCTAGGTATAATATGCAAAATAAATCATTTGGGTAGAGGTGCTAGTGAGCCCCTAAACCAATGAGAATACAAGTCACACAAACACAGGAAAGACAGAAGATAGAGGGAAGGTTGGTGATCCTGGGACGCTGCATCGGCTCACATCGATGAGGAGGAGAGGTGGAGACAGGAAGGAAGGAGAAAGGATGGGGATGCAGGCAAGGAGAAAGGATGGGGGAAGGAGGAAAGGTCTGAAGGAAGGAATGAAGTCTGCAGCCACCTGAAAAGAAAAGAGAAACTATCAGCACCAAAACTGAAAAATGTGTCATTCTAATCTGCAAAAACAAAGTCCTATATAGTAACCCTTCAGCCTGAGTGTATCATTTTCATTATCTGTTACACCCTGATGAACACAGTATTCGTGGTGGCATAGAAAGCATCATAACACTTCTTCCAGTGCAATTTACCATCCCTAAAACACCTTAACATTCTCTTCTATGTTATTTATGCAATTTTAATACCAATATACTTTACATCAATAACATACAAAATGTTACTGAAGTGTAATATGCTTAATAAATTTCTGAGGAGGAAGTGTTAAGACGCCTCCAAAGCTGTGCCTATTATACCATAACACTTGCTTCTAGCTATATACTTTACCAACCAACTTTGCATCATGAACATACAAGAGGATGCTGAGGTGCAGTAAACTTAATAAACCACTAAGGACGAAGTGTTAAGTAACCCACAAAGGCACTCAGAATACTACCTACAAGTCCTTTGATTAGACTATTGGTGTGACTAATAGGAAACCTGAGAAAGATATGGAGAGAAAAGGGAAGACAGTATACGAGAGTAAAGCTGCTGGGTGGACAAAGAGAAGATGTCTGGTGGTCTAACGGAGCTCGGGTCAGGATGAACTGTGGTTTACGTGATACAGTTCAAAGCCTATAGGCAACTGAATCCTTTTCCATCACATAAAATGCTACCAGAGGCATAAGTCAGTCTGCTACCCTTAAATGTTTTGGACTACAATAGCCTAGTTTTATGCTCCTATGCTCTGAATGGGGCAACCTGGGACTGACAGTTCTTATACTTCTCACGTACACCTTACCAACCTAGCTATACACCATTAACTAGGCATTGCACTGCCATCACTGCATCCTGAGTGCTGAGTTGTAACATGAGATTAACACAAGAGTCTGATCATGATGGAGTACTGTGGAAAAATGTAAAGCCACAGCATTACGTTTTTCTGGCACTGAGTTTATGTGAAATAGGCTGCAGAAGGCGAAAATCTGGGCTAAGATGAGGTAAGAGAAATGTAACTCTTGACTACCCATCCAACTGACTCTTCTGCCCATCCCACACATTACTTTCCTTCCTCACCTATGATCTTGCACATTACTGGCCTACCTATAATGCACATCTCCTCAACACATATTCCCCCGGTATAACCCACCTTCCACAGCCTAGCCTAAGGCCCCTACACTTCTGATGGGACAATACAGGGTTTGATGATGGGTAAGTGGTAGCACGAATACAATAAAATAATGTCCTGACTGAACACCCCACCCTAAGTATCCTACACTACTGATGAGGCAATACAGAATTAGACGATGGAAGGATGGTCCAATCTAGGGATCCCACACTCCTGATGGGTTGGATGATGATAGATGGTAGAATGAATAAGGAAATAACAATATCCTCAGGCCAAAGGGATTAAAGGCTATCCATATCTACTGTCATAAAACTGTTAAACCAACCATCATAAACCTTTACAGTATATCTGAATGGAAGCAAATGACATCTAAACTGGGTGCTCAACCGTTTAATAGCAAAACGGCCCAACATCATATTCATACAGATTTGGTAGGAACTTTGTACTCAAAGACTTGGTGGGAACTATATATTCAAACAGACTTTGTGGCAGCTTTACCTTCAAACAGACTTGGAAGGCTGTAATCTGCTATTATCAACTTTACCTATAAATATATACAGAACTTTATTTTACAGATGTGGGAGAGGGATGCCTGCTCACGGTGGCATAACTAAATCATGCATTTCTGATGCCTGGTTATACAAATGTCCCTCTCAATCCACTTAACGAAAGGTGGTGGACTGACCCAAGTTCACCGAGTTCATGTTCAAATAAGCTTGGGGCCAAAACAACAAACACTACCTTCCTTTCACTTACTCTTTCCTACTCCTTCTGTCTACGGGTGACTCACCACTGAGTGACAAGCCAAATGGTTTCCTAAACACCAAGAAACCATTTACTACACTGGGTGGTAACCATATAACCAAATTATGGCACCTGGTGGTATAGTAGGTAATTAAGGCACTCCAATTGGATTGAGCTGGTGTAGGTTTGTATCCAAGGGATGGTTGGGGTTTATTGTTCATGTAATGCCATTCAGGGATGAGTGAGGCTGATCACTCTCATCTTAAATATCAGGACCAACTTGCCTAGCCCTGGACTCCTATGCTCGTCATGGGGCAACACAGGACTGAATGATGGATGGATGGGCAACTTAAGCATCAGTGGTGTTTCAAAACCAATAACTACTATAATGCCGAGTTTTTCACTTGGAGGATATATTCTGCCAGTGGGTGTTACGTGACTGGCTGAGCACCCCTATTGTAGGTAATCATATTCTGCATAAAATATTCTTTAAACTAATAATAAAAATTCTATTGTATTTTACCTTTACTCAGCAATGCAATAAACAACATAATACATTAAGTTGCTTCCACAGTCCCTGCTGTTTGTTAATATGCTAACCAAGGAAATCTTCACTCCTGTGTCCATGCTTCAAGTTACCACTGGTGGTGATGATGGTGATGCACAGACCATGGACATAAGCACTAGCACAACAGTTATCATGAATTCTCAGTGAAATTCATTCCTCTCCAATGCAGTTTACTATACTGGTGAGCATTAGAGCCATCAGCATGAGAATTATTAAAACAATCACCATGGAATCTTTTACCAGTTGCATACTCTCCAATGAAGCCTATCATGTTAGTAACCAGGAGAACCATTAGCATGAGAATTATTAAAACAATCACCATGGAATCTTTTACCAGCTGCAAACTCTCCAATGAAGCCTACCATGTTAGTAACCAGGAGAACCATTAGCATGAGAATTATTAAAAAGGTAACCATGAAATTCCAGGGTTATCTTTTGCTCACCACTGGAGCTTATCATTTGGGGTTAATTTTCCTTCTTCCTTCACTGGGCTACAAACAAACAGACTGTGGAAGCAACTCTCAACCCAATGAATCTGGATGATGCTCTTCTTTGTGTATTCCTGCTGCTGAGAAACAACTCTATTCACATTAGGAAAGGCCTGTGGTACTGAAGGGATGTTATCATGGCTGTATCTAACCCCTTTAGATTAAAAGGCCTATGAAAAGCTGAATAAAGAAAATCCAGAGATGGCAGGAACAAAATGACAGAGACGTAAACAGACTCACTGGTGAAGGGATGTTATCAAGGCTGTATCTAACCCCTTTAGATTAAAAGGCCTATGAAAAGCTGAATAAAGACAATCCAGAGATGGCAGGAACAAAATGACAGAGACATAAACAGACTCACTGGTGAAGGGATGTTATCAAGGCTGTATCTAACCCCTTTAGATTAAAAGGCCTATGAAAAGCTGAATAAAGACAATCCAGAGATGGCAGGAACAAAATGACAGAGACGTAAACAGACTCACTGGTGAAGGGATGTTATCAAGGCTGTATCTAACCCCTTTAGATTAAAAAGCCTATGAAAAGCTGAATAAAGACAATCCAGAGATGGCAGGAACAAAATGACAGAGACATAAACAGACTCACTGGGTTAAACCTTACTGGCTAATACAAAAACAAGGGCTTACCTGTATGCCACCTTAACGGCTTAAACAGCAGCTGAAATGTGAGCACGTTACCTTATACCCCATAACAACACCACAAATATAATGCTATTAACCAAAACAATGAATGGTTATTGAATTGTGGTACTGATCTATGAGGGTTGTTGTTATGGGGTTATAACAAACCATACATACATAATACAGTCCCATTTTACAAGCATTAAGTCCTCATTATAAGACAGGGATATCTCAGTGTTAAAAAATATAATAAGATTTTCCACACAAACAGAAAGGTAAGTTAGGAAAATCTGGCCAAATCACTGCAGTTCTTTCTACACAACTGCTACTGTCAATAATACAGTCACTGATGTGCTTCAATATGTAGCAACTTTCTCCTAAAAGGTCACTATGAGTCTGTGGGAACTGGCCAATAAGCTTTATAGCTACCCTGAAAACTGAAAAGGCAATATTTCTATGTCAATGGCAAAAACTATATAATAAAAAGTTAGGAAGGTTCTAAAATACGACAAACTTAAATCCAAAGAACTGGTAAGGTAAATTTAGGGTAAAAGTGGCCAATGGATTTTGAAAAGGCAATATTTTTATAAAGCAATGTGGGCTTACTAACAAAATAATATATATATGAAAGCCAGTGATGTATTACAGGTACCAATGGGATTGTTAGGAGGCAATGCTTCAATAACTTAGTATGGACTTACAGCCCAAAATATTGCTACAAATGTGCTTTATAATAAGGACTTAAGTTAATGCTGCAGGTTATGTCAAATTAATTACTAGTACACAATGTTAGGAGCTGGAGTCAGGATTCCAAGGGCTTGAATGGTTAGTCAATGAGAGTGTGGTTCATTCAACTGGGCAGACTTTACGTTAGTTTCTCTTTCCATCAGTTTATTCCCTGCTCCCTGGACACTACCTCACCCCATCCTTAGTGGGAAAAAGTGGTCTGCAAGTGGAGAAAAAACAATGTAAAGATAATAATGATGAATTAAAAGGCAGTAAAGTACTAACACAGACCATGTCCATGTTTGTACAAGGGGATGAAAAGGAGTGCCTTCATGTGGTGGCACTGATACAGCCAGGTGTCTCCACTGCCAGGTTATACAGATGTACCTCAATCCTTTTCCTGTCCCACCACAAAAGAATGCAGACTGCAAGGGAAGGGCAAGTCCAGCCTGCAGTCCACTGGGATCAACTTCAAATGACTCTGGGTCCACAACAACAACAACAACATCCTGATAAAACACATTAACTTAAACCTGCAGCATTAAAAACTATGACGATAATAACAATAATAATAATAATAATAATAATAATAGCAGAATGGATGGTGTCTTGTTAACTTGCTGAGATGGTGTGTAGGCGATGTGTGAAGGTCTGAAGGTTTGCTTGAAGGTGTGTTGTTGATCTTGATATTCCCCCACACTCCTTAATTTCCTGAAAATATAAGAGAATAAATGTTACACAGATATAATAAAGGTACCATGTGAGGAGGGCAGAGACTGACTGGAAGAGCGTATGTGGGAGACTGAGGATGAAATGGAGGGATGGGGTGGAAAGGATGGGGAAGTAGAGACCGACTAGAAGGGCATAAGTGAGCTGAGGTGAGGACAGGATGAGATGAAAGGATGGGATGGAAAGGATGGATAATGACACTAACTGGAAGGGTGAAGTGTAGCAGTAAAGATGACATTTACTCCAAAAACAACTAAGAAAATGACCTACAGACATAAATAAGGTGACAGTAAACAGTAAACATATAAACCTTTACATATACTGGAGTCATGGTGTTGTATTCTTGTTATTTGTTATATATATAGACATAAATAAGGCAGCAGTAAACAGTAAACATATAAACCTTTACATATACTGGAGTCATGGGGTTGTGTTCTTGTTATTTGTTATATATATAAACATAAATAAGGTGGCAGTAAACATATAAACCTTTACATATACTGGAGTCAGGGTGTGGCTGGGAAGCTATGGGGTTGTGTTCTTGTTATTTGTTATATATATAGACATAAATAAGGCAGCAGTAAACAGTAAACATATAAACCTTTACATATACTGGAGTCAGGCTGTGGCTGGGAAGCTATGGGGTTGTGTTCTTCTTATTTGTTATATATATTTTCTGTTGGTGGTGGTGGAGGTGGATGCCTTCACGTGATGGCATAACAAGGCAACAGTTATATAAATGGCCCTCAACTTCCTCCCTATCCCACAAAAGGAAGATGGTGGACTCCAGGAGAAAGGTAGCCTCAGCCTGCAGTCCACAGGGTTCATGTTCAGCTACGTCTATGGCCACAACACCAACAACTTTCTTATCAATCCACAGTAACCTACACAACAAAGTGCATATACTCATCCCTTCAATGCCATTACACATAGCCTCAGCCTGCAGTCCACAGGGGTCATGCTCAGATACACTATGGCCACAACACCAACAACTTTCTTATCAATCCACAGTAACCTACACAACAAAGTGCCTACTCATCCCTTCAATGCCATTACACATACTTATGTCTTGCTAGTACTTAGCCTGCAGTCCACAAGGGTCACGTTCAGATACACCTACAGCCACAACACCAACAACTTTCTTATCAATCCACAGTAACCTACACAACAAAGTGCCTACTCATCCCTTCAATGCCATTACACATACTTATGTCTTGCTAGTACTCAGCCTGCAGTCCAAAAGGGTCACGTTCAGCTACATCTATGGTCACAACACCAACAACCTTCTTATCAATCCACAGCAACCTACACAACAAAGTGCCTACTCATCCCTTCAATGCCATTACACATACTTAAGTCTTGCTAGTACTCAGCCTGCAGTCCACAAGGGTCACGTTCAGCTACATCTATGGCCACAACACCAACAACCTTCTTATCAATCCACAGCAACCTACACAACAAAGTGCCTACTCATCCCTTCAGAGCCATTACACATACTTATGTCTTGCTAATACTGCTAATAATTTGTTTTCATTTGATATAACTGGGATACTGTCACAGTTTGAATACTAATCCCAGTCACAGCTTGAATACTAAGTTGCAGTGACATGAAATTCAATGAGCCTTAGTTATGAGGCAGGAATGAGTCTCCTTGGTTACTAGTTAAATCTACCCTCTAATAAGACTACACCTGGCCATCAACTAAACCAAAAGAAGTTAAGGATCTTTGCCAAGTTAAACATATATACTACAAGAGATATTTTACTAAGCCTTAAAGAATGCCATAAAAGTGAAGATGTTAATGAAGGCAGTATCTAACCTCTCTATAGTCTGTTTAATTGTACCTGACAGATCTGTGTTCCCATTTAGCCAACATCAGTTATTTAATGGCAGAATATGAAACTGCTACATCTATATATCACTTCCTTAACACATCCTCATAGACAACAACAAATTTCACTTCCCATCTCATATAACAGGTCCGATTGTCAGCTTAATTGTACATGACAGATCTGTGTTCCCTTTTAGTCAATTACCCGTTATTAAAGGGCAGAATAGGCAAATACTACATCCATTCATCATTTCCTTAACATTTCCTCACAGATAACAAAATACTGTATTTAACTACCCACAGACCTGACAGTCCCTTCATTCGTATCTGGCAAAAGATCGGCATTACTTTTCAGCTGCTTATATACCTCTTATTGAATGGCACAGTAAGATAACATACACAACATCCATACCTGATTTTCTTAACAGGTCTTCATATTTTACAAGTTATCTAAAACGACCCAGCATTTAGGCAGTAGTTTTCAATCAGGTAAGAGTACTATATTTCTTTCACTTTAACCTGGCCCAGATTTTCGTCTTTTTGCAGCTTATTTCATGAAGATCAGTACCAGAAGAAGACAATACCATGGCTCTACATCCTTTCGATAGCACTTCTTTGTGACTAGCATCATACTCTCTTGTTTATCTATTGCTATGACTCAGAATTCATGATGGAAAGATGGTATTTTTGGGCCAAGTTAGTGTAAAAAGGGTACAATAGCAATAGCTGTTGCACCAGGTTCATCTGAAGTGTAAACCCTGTGCACTACAGGCTTAAAGTGCCCTTCTATCACCTATACCCCTTTTACTCCAACTTGGCCTAAAACCGTCATCTCTTCTTCTTGAATTCTAAGCTGTGACAATAGATTAACACTGAAATAAAATGCTAGTCACAAAGAAGTGCCACAGAAAAGATGTAAAGCCACAGCTTTGTCTTTTCCTGCCACTGATCTACATGAAATAAGTTACAAAAGGATGAAATCTGTGCCAAGTTAAGGTGAAAGGAGTATGGGAGACATTTTACTCCACCTCAGATATTGTGCTAAGGGGAAGGTTGGTGGTGGAGATGTATGCCTTCATGTGGTGGTACTGATACAACCTGGACATGTTGGTGCCACCACATGAAGGCACCATCTCTACCTGTATATAATTAATGGCACTCATACCTATACATTCTTCCTGTAGGTCTATGGTACATTTGTTATTGTTGCTGATCTTGGCCATATGCGTGGCTCGATTATCATTGCGGTTGGTATCTCTTGAATACCACTGTCTCTCTTCATCATCATTATCTTTCCTCAGCATCATCTTCACCATCATCTTTCTCATCACTCCACACCATCCTGGTAAGCAAAAAAAGAAGCATTAATATATTGCTCTGAAATTCTGTTTATCATCATCATCAAAATTCAGAGAGTGCGTTATGAGGTAGGAACCAGTCTCCTTGGTTATCAGTCAAATTTATCCTCCAGTGAGTTATATGGTGGGAATAAGTCTCCTTGGTTACTAAACTACTCCCGTCAGTCAGTAATGAACTTGGAATGAATCTCCTCAGTTACTAGTCAATCTGTCAGCTGAAGAGAAATATATAAGATTCATAACCTTTTTCAGCTCAGTTTACCGCCAATTGTAGTCAAATTAGAGGGTTGATCTGACTAGTAACCAAGGAGACTTATTCCCACCTTATAACCAAGATCACCAAATTTCAAGCAACCACACCAAAGTACAGTGCCAGTAGCTACTCATGTTATGGAGTGGTCCAGTTCTCTCAGGTGAAAACAAACTGATTATACAGTACAGCAAGACCCTGATAAGCCGATCCTGCAGAAGGCGGAATTTCCAGTAAGTCAAACTCTGCCAGAGGTGTGACCGTGTTTATTCAAAGGGTTATATTTTAGTTTCTCGTACTCCAAGTGCTACATTTTAGTTTATTATATTCCAAGTCTTGTATTTTAGTTTAACTGATTGTAAAGCGAAGTAAATAAGTGCAGAACTTTACGTAATTAAGCAACTGTTACACCCATCCACCTATGCAACCTCCCCATCCTAGCCTATGACATGCACCAAGTTGTTTTTACTGTTTATTTTTATTGCTTTATAAATGCTTATTTAGTTTAGTGCTAATAAACACCCTGCCCTAGGGTGCAAAAGGAGGTCTGGATGATGAATGATGATGATGTTACTAAACAAGTAATCTCAAATAATCTCCAACTACTGTGGGAGCCAATGGCCAACGGCCATACCACGTTGAGTACACCGCTTCCCGTCCGATCAGCAAAGTTAAGCAACGTTGGGTCTGGTTAGTACTTGGATGGGTGACCGCCTGGGAACACCAGATGCTGTTGGCATCCCTACGTGTCAAGTGGGGTTGGTGGAGGATTAGTGCTCCTCCCTGTAAAACAATTAACTCTAAGCCATTGGCCACCCCGTTAGGGATACATGGCGTCTGGCAATGAATGAATGAATGAATTTCCAGTCAGTCAGAAAATTAAATAAGTCAAACTACCCTAGAGCCCCATACAGGCTAGTTCGAGTATGATGGGTTTACTGTACTGTACTTACAGATGATCAACAAGAGAAATGTATAGAAAAAAAAAAAAGTGAGTTTTACGCCAGGTACCCCTTTTTTGGATAAGGGCTAAGGCGTTGCCCCTGGGTAGAGGACTTTGGTTTGGAACGTGTAGCATTTTATGACCGGATGCCCTTCATGATGTCTACCAATGACCCTTGGTTGGATTCGATCCTCTGACCCTCCGGTCAGAGCGGAGCACTCTAATCCACTGAGCCACGGCTGCTCTTTCATGAAGTTACCGGTATTTCCGTGTCAGTTACTGAAGACGGCACAATCCATGAATATCTGTCTGTCTTTCTATCTATCTATTCATCTACCTATCCATATAGAGCCAGACATTTTGATTTCAGAAGGAACAACCACAATGAACTGCCTCCATGCCTCAAATAAGGAGGCTCCCTAACACCTCTTCCCAACTGATTTATTTTTCTATTACACTATACTACCTTTTTCTGTGTTAAACAAATCTTCAAATATCACCACACTCTGCATAAATAATGTACAAAAGAATATTAACCAGCCATATCCAAAATAAATCAGTAAGGAAGGGGTGCTAGGGAGCTTCCTTAACCAATGAGAAAACAGACCCATGTTACCCTGCCAACTGTCATCAGGAAGCACTCTGTCCAGCTCCAAGAATGTACTGTCCTAAAATGTTACCACTAAAGCACTCACCTTCCAGATATCTTAATCCCGGGTCCTGTCCTCTATCAAAGTGAAAGGAAGTCAACAGCTCTTCTCATTTAATTTCTTGACTACAGCCACCACCATCAATCTGAAAGCAATATATATACATCAGATCACACAATACAAATGTCTATCTATCTATGGCCAGGCACTTTCATCCCAAAAGGGGTGGCCAAATCATCTCCATGTACCCCTGTCCTTCATAATGGTGGCATCACACTGAGCATAAATGACGATAAATGTTTAGTCTACAGGTGTACTCTTAGATTTGTTTTTCCTGATAGTTATGTCTGTGATTCATTTTATTTTGACTTTTCCTCAATTGCATTTCCTTTGCAAACTGACCTGAGTTGATTGGTAAACTTGGGGGTAAGTTGGCGGTCACTTCCAATACAAAATAATGTCAAAATCAAATAAATCATACCAAAAAATATTGTGAATGACAATTTTTTTTTTTTTTTTTTTTTTTTTGACAAACCTGAGTTGTGTGGATAAAGTAAGATATTTTTCCTGCTGCTTTTTATGCCCCTCCCTGTAAAACAATTAACTCTAAGCCGTTGGCCACCCCGTTTGGGATACATGGCGTCTGGCAATGAATGAATGAATGAAAAAACTTTGTTTTGACCTTCATTCATTCATTCATTCATTGCCAGACACCATGTATCCCAAATGGGGTGGCCAAGGGCTTAGAGTTAATTGTTTTACAGGGAGGGGCACTAGTCCTCCACCCACCCCACTTGACACGTAGGGATGCCAACAGCATCTGGTGTTCCCAGGCGGTCACCCATCCAAGTACTAACCAGACCCAACGTTGCTTATTGTCTTGTGGAAATACCAATTTTCATGTTTCCCCTCCACCATCACCACCAGGGACCCATGGAACTCCACATCAAAAATAACAGCACTAGGTGACCAAGTAATAGTACAGTAATGCCATCATTCTCTGTCATAATGCAGCCAACACCATGTCATATAATCCATTTTTTCGTATAATGCCATATGACCCCTCCCAACCTCTCTACAAGTGGGATAACCAACAAATGTACAAAAAACCCTTCTGGTATAGTGTACTGTAGAACTAATCAAATACAGAAAAACAATTGCAAACAGTTTTCCAAATACACTGGACAGTATATTTACAGCAACACTAACTATGCCGGTACTGTAATACCGGTACTGTCAAAGATTTGGTTGATTATTCCTGTGGGGTTAGTGGGGCACTGTCAGTTAATGTCATAAAAAATGGACAATGTTTTAATTCAGCCAAATTTTTATTTGTTGATTAATAAAATCTGTCAGTAAATGTGGTGTCAGATAAACTGGGGGATTACTGTACTAGTAACAGATGGAAGGTATGATAAGTCATATAAAATGAGTAAACTAATAAATAAATGTACCAGTACCAGTACCGGTACCGTAACAGAAACCTAGCAATAGACCCCATGTCTGTCCCTAACTATTCTAACTGGAAGACATCACCCCCACCTGACCCCCAAAGAATTCATTAAACCTCATGTAACCAAACCAGATTAAATGTAAAACAAAACAACAAAACTAGTGATTTTAAGCATTAACCTAACACCATCTGTGCAAACCAGACCCAAGCTAAGCCAACCAAACTTCATGCAGCCTAACTAACACATCATCTACTAAAGTCAGGAGGATGTGGTATGGGAAATGTTGCTGCTAATGGTGACACGAACCCTGAGAAAAAACATCAAAACTGTAAACCCTGTGTTTGTCCATAGTTAAAAACAAACAGCCAATCAAACATGTGTGTGTTAATTTACAAAGTCACTATCAGAATATGTTAAATTTTTGCTTCCACAAAACAGTATTCATCAACATAAATGGTTCTCTTCTATGGCATTTCCTCCATAAACCAAGCCGAGATTATTAAAAAAAAATTGTGGGGTTCATCAGGTGCCACTTATGATAAACTAATGTTGAAACAGAATACACAGAATGACAGCAAGAGATAATATTATAACTGTGTGCAGAGCTACAACTGGGTAACCAAGGCTGCTGCATACAATGATACATGCATGTTGGAGCCTTCATAAACAAAAATGAAAAAGAAAAAACAAAGGGAAAAACACATTTGAATGTAAACACAGGTGAGAGTAGATTTGTGAATATTTTCCTATACTCCCTGGTGGTGGCAGCACCAATACAACCTGGTGGCTCCACTGCCTGGTTATACAGTGTCCCTCGGCTCCTTCCCTATCCTCTGCAGGATGAATGTTGGCTGCAGAAGGCAAGTCAAATCTACCTGTGGTCCACAGGGTTCACAATATGATGGGCCTGGGGCCATGACAACTCTCCATTACATACCCTGCCATCTCTGGCAACTGCCCTCCACCTGCAGACCACGGTCACCATCCTCCCTTCAGGGGGTAGGGAGCTGACAGACGTTTAAGTACCCAAGCACCTTCACCACCTGGTTACATCGGAGCCACCATGTAAAGGCGTCCTTCACCAGTACCATAGTTTTCACGCCAAACAAGAAATTTGGATTCCCTGGTCCAGCCTCCCATAACATCAGTCATTACTCCGCCCATCACCTTTTTTCGAATATATTCTTACCACCTCTACTTAATCTCTGAAACATATGAATAAGACGTCAATACTCACTTTCAAAATTTAAGCCGTCGATATCCAGAAAACTTAAAATGATTTCACACGAAAACTTGTTGCTAGGACGCCATTTCACGTTGCTTAGCGATATTAATTTGTTCAAAATTATTTCTCGACAGGTTTTGAGAAGAGATATTATACTTAAAATAATTACTTTTAATTAGTTTAACAAATGGATTAATAGATTTTTACATATGCTTTTATTTACTTTATTTACACGTTATTCGATCCTATGTTTTGTAATACGGATTTAAATAGCTTCAACGTTAAACAAGCCGTAAATCTAGAGTAATTATTTGATGTTATTTCGCATACAGCGTTAATTCTAAAAATTCATGTTTTTTCTTTTTTTAGTCCAAATTAATTTTCATATTGAATTCAAGATAAAACTGAAGGAGAATGCCCCTTCCTCTCTTCCTTCTTTCCTCGTTTTTCCATTTCTTCCTTCTTTCCTTCCTTCCTCCCTTCCTCCATGTCTTCTTTCCTTCCTTCTCTATTCCTCCCTGCTTTCTTTCTCTCATCTTCCTTCAACCTTTAGCCCTTCTAGTTTTTTCCTTCCTTTCTTCGTGATTCTTCCTCCTTCCATCTCACTTTGCCTTCCTCCCTCTTTTCCAACCTTCCTTTATTCACCTTTCTCTCTCCTTCCTTAATCTTTCACTACCTCCTTCCTTCCTTCATCCCTTCCCTTCTCTTCTCCCTTTTTTCTCTTTGCCTTCCCTCCTACTCCACCCCTCTCTCTTCCCTCCTTTCTATTTTCTTTCCTATTCTTCCTCCCCCTTGATCCTTCCCTCCTCCTTCATTCATTCCACGTTCCTTCCTTCCTTAATTTACCTTTACTCCCTTCCTCCTTCTTTCACTCTTCCTGCCTTCCTTCACTCCCTCTTTCCTCTCTTTACTCTCCTTCCTCTTTCTTCTTTTACCTTTTTTTTTTTTTTTTTTTTTTACTATCCCTCAGTCCTTTCCTTCTCCATTTCTTCACTCTTCCTTCCTTTTTTCCCTGTCCTCCTTGCTGATGTTACTGTCTTCCTTACTTCATTCTCCTTCCTTCCTCTTCATAGCTTTCCCAAACTTCTTCGTTGTTTCCATCCTTCTATTACTTTCCTTCCTTCCTCATCTGCCACTCACATCCTTCCCTTATTATTTCCTTCCTTCACTCTTTCCTTCTTCCTCTTCCCCTTCACATCCTTCCTTCTGTCCATAGTCTCACCTCATTGTCATCTAGAGTCTGTTTGTTTCCACCTGGCAAAGAGTACTAACATCTTTCAGCTTAATTGATGATCAAGTGTAGTCAAACTGGATGGCCAGTTTGACTAGTAACCAAGGAGACTCATTCCCATTTCAAATGGACTAGTAACCAAGGAGACTCATTTCCATTTCAATCTGACTAGTACCCAGGGACTCAACCATCAGACTAGTGACCGAGGAGGCTATCTCATTCATAAAACATACCAACTTTCATGCAGCCACAACTTAGCATTAAGTTTTGAGCAGACAAGTTCCATATGATAAAAATAAACATTCTATACCTAACATTGCCAATGGTGGTGGAGATGGAAGCCTTCATGTGGTGGCACTGATGTAACTGCTTCGTTATACAAAGACACCTAAACTTCCTACCCATCCCATGAAAGGATGGTGGACTAAAGGAACAGGGAAAATTCAGCCTGCAGTCCACCAGGTTCCAACTACTACAGCTACACATTTCCCACAGTGCCTGAGAGGGATGCCTTCACGTGTGGCGGTGATATAACTACCTGGCTATGTAAACCAATCCTCCATTTTCACCCAGTGCCCTGAAAGAAGGATGGTGGTCTACAGCAAAAGGACAAATTTACCCTGCAGTGCACTGAGTTTACAGCCAGATAATAGCTGAGGCCACAACAGCAGCAGCAGCAGTAGCCACTTTACCCTATGTGAGGTGTAGGGTGCTAAGGCTAGGGTCAGGTAGTCCACAACATTTATGGGTAGATGTAGATGTGGATGTGATTAAGTGTTATGAAAAATATTTTGAGAGGGTTTAGCTATGTGGAGGACTGACAATGAAAGACTGACTTAAAAGAGTGTTTGCAGATGCAAGTTACATAACACAAAGGAGACAACCTGCCACAAAATTACTCAGTTTACTCATTACTCATTACTCATAATCAACATCCACCAGTAAGTTGAAGAAAAATAATTTTACATTAAATAATTTATTCAGAGTGGAAATACAGTAGACCCTTGCGTTCATGGACCTTGGCAGACTGGATATCAGATTTAACAGACACTGTGAAGGCTTCTGCACAAACCATCAAACATACCAGATATCATCTGTTAAATTGGAAAAATCACATGGACCTTCCAGACAACTCTGGGTCCACTGCATACATTTTTGTCTTTACATACAGTATACTCTCGGGTACATGAGGCGTATGTCACAGGCCTACCAGATCGCTCCCTGCACACAGGATGGCTCAGGACAGTTACCAACATTGGCAGTGGCTTTCTCCACCCACTTGGGCTAGACTGGAGAGGAGCAGATGGGATGTGGTGGCACGTCAGGTTATTTTTGGGCTACTTCCACTAGGTCTGGGCTGGACTGGAGGATGTTGTTGAGAGGAAGAGACGTGGTGTTCAACCAAGAGAAAATTAGAAGTGAGGCCGCAAATGCTGCAGATATGAACTTAAAGTGTCAGACAAAGGTTCAGTACATTCAGTACACTGCTGACTTTGCACAATGTCTTCTGAAAAAATAAACAAATAAATATCGATCTATCTATATCCAGATGCCATAATCCTGTATGGGTGGCTATTTTTCTGAGTTAGTTGCTTTATGGGGAGGGGCACTAACCCTTTGCCAACTCACTTGTTGACAGGTAGGGAACATATGTAGGTTGGTTATATGGTTACCACCCAGCACTGTAAATGGTTTGCTGGCTTACAGGAAACCATTAGGCTTGTCACTCAATATAAAGCCACCTGAGAAGAAAAGAAGAGTAATAAAAAATGAAAGGAAAGATGGGAGAAATTGGAGGAGAGGAGGGCAGACACAAAAAGAACGATAAAAATGAGGAAGAAGTAGGCAGCACTACATCAAGTGAGTGGATGATGGCTGCCATCACCTACCACCAAAATACCTAAGTAAATTAATAAAAATATATGGTAAAGTGCAGTTTTATTCTGGAATACCCATTCACTTATAAATTCATATACAGAATCTTAAACCAGTTTACACAAACATGCTTGTACAGTACAATCCAGTCTTTATCTAAGTTTCTTAGCACCTTTTCCTGTGTGTGTGTGTGTGTGCATGTGCATGTGTGTGTGCTGTGCTGTGGTGTGGTGTGGTGTGTGTGTGTATATTATCATCATTCTAATCACTCTTTTCCACTTGACAATAAGGGAAGGCAGGATCCAGGGGCCAATGTACCTATTTTCAAGAGACAGAGGAAGAGAAAGTTGTAGACATGAACACTATCAACACTTGTGCATTTTTTCATTCCTTATTTTTCTGGCTCCCACCTCACCCTCTGCTTAACCAATTCACTATGATGACATCTTTATTTGTGGTCCTTATGACTTTATTCAACTAAAAGGAGTCTTTGAGAACTGGAAGGGTTAGTCACACCCTTCATTATGCCCTACACTCTAAGGGGACTCCATTAAGCTGAATAATTCTTTGAGGACAGCCAGAATAAAAGGAAAAAAAGACATTATCATGGTGAAGATGTTATGTGGAAATAAGGATAAAGATGATGATGATGATGGACCCCCTTTTCCAAGAGAACCCTTGCATAAGTTGTGAAATGCCTGTACATGGTAACTAACAAAACTTTGGTGACCTGACCAGTGTATCAGTTGCTGTATTCACACATCACATATAATACTCAAAATTAATACTTTTTAGTACAGTAAGTCCTCATTATACTATCTATCTATCTATTGCCAGACACCATAATCTTGCTACCTTTATTTAAGCCTCTTGCCAACATTCGAGGTTGTATGCTTCAGCCTTGTATAAACAAAGCGGAATACAAAGTCATTTTTTTATGGTCATTTATGGAACACCTGTGGTTATTATGTATAATCAGCTGGCAGCCCATACTACAAAAGGCCAAATGAGTTCCACCATCATCAAATACTTTAAAAACCATCGTCAAAAATATTGGGTCAGCATCCCGCTTCACAATTTCAGTTTAACCACATGACTCTCAATCTCAAATAAATTAGTTTCACACCTTCTAACTACAGTAGCCCCTCCACCTGCACTGATTCCACATGCGTTATTCGCCATCTGAGTGGATAGATAAACCCACCCATAACTGATATGCATGGAGGAAAAAAAATGGGTATGTGCATACTATTTGGGGGGAAAAAATAAAAATAAAATGCAGTCCTCAATACAAGAGAGGGATGTGTTCCAAATATCACAGCTTTCTCATACAGCTGTTGCATACATACATAAATATAATGCCATGCCTCCTGCTGATAGGCCATGGTGCAGCTGATGCTATCTATCATTTGGAAGCTAAACCAAGTGCCAAAGCCAGATATTTACTTCTCAACAGTTGCTGGAATTTGCTGGAAAATTAGAAATCTAAGAATGAGTAATAAGATCTCAAACAGTATGATAGTCTTGGCTCAGAATGACTTTATTTACTTGTGGCTGAATGTTTTCTGCCTTAGGGTGATGATTATGAGGCTAAATTTACAGTACTTGAAACGTGGAGAAACTGGCAAATCAGCTTCGCGACAGAACAGGCAGTTTCTCTCTAATATTCGGACAACTGACAAAAATAGTAAAAAGGCAATAAGATAATGAGGATTTACTATACAATAAAATTTCCTCTGCACAATCCCCATTCCCCACCATCACAACAATTTTAACTATTTTGGTGCTATGGATGCTGTTGGGTCTTTGATTCTCACTAAAACAGTAATAATTAATTTAGTTAAGAGCATTCTTAGCATTCACAGGCTTTAACAAAAATGTCTGTAGCCCTTTGCTGCTGTAAACACTCTTTTGGGTGTTTGATTCTGGCTTCTACACAATTCTTTCTAAAGTTCCTTCACCTTAACTTGGCCCAGAGAATTGTCCTTTTGTAGCTTATTTCACGTAACTGCAGAAAAAGATAATGCATCAGCTTTACAGTACATCCTTTCCATGGCAATTCATTGTGACTGGCTTCATATTCTAATGTTGATCTATTGGTACAGTCAGCATTCACAATGAAGAGATGGCAATATAGCAATTTAGGACCAAGTTAAAGTGAAAAGAGTTTAGCTGACATGAGCCTGGGGACACAACAATAACAAATCAGTTACAATCACTGACAACAGATATCATTCTGGTAAAAAATATCTATATCTATATGAACTAAATACGAAGAATAGAATACTGTATTAAAAATCTCTTTAGAAATAAGCTCTAACAATATACAATACACTTCTATACTAACACTGTTGTAAAATTCTTATCTACAATATATACTACACTGTCATTTGTATAAGAACTGAACACTGTCTATTAATCAGTTCTTTATTACCCCACCTGCTTCTACATAGTCCAGACATTAATGATGAGAGCCAGTCACTTTTCCCTGAGTGGTATTATGGGAGCAAAAGACCCCAACCACTCCTTAGATGTAAACTCCAATGGCTCACATCCAGCTGGAGCATCTTACCCCACTACACCACCAGGCATCCTACTGTACACTATACATGCAGTAAATCTCCACCATAACAACTAAACAAGTCATAATTAGCTTCATATTTATAGGTTTCTGTAAAATAAAAAAAAAAAAAAAAAAAAAAAAAAAAAAGTCATTATATGGTCAGTACTTGATAAACCTTAACCCTTAGCCCTAGTGCATCTACTGATGTGCTTTTCATTATACAGTAGTAAGATTGTTTTACCCACTTTGTAGGCTTAAAGGGGTTAGATATAGCCTTCACTGACCCATTCAGAATAAGAAGTCTCCTCAGTTGAATAAAAACTGAGGTAGCATAAATGTATAATTACTAGTTTGTCCTTGGGATGAAGAGGTTAACCAAGACTATAGTGTATCCTCCAGCAAGAGGCCTGAGACTAGGCTTCCATAAAAGAATATTTAAGGGTAGATGACTAGCCTATGACTCTAGTGGCATTCATGACTAAAAATCCTCAAACCACCTTCAGAAGGACTGAACCTTTGTGCACAAGGCACACAACTGTCACTCCAACTGGTGCAATCAACCACTAGACCAATACTGTAATCTGATAAATTGTTCATGGAAAGGGCAGTACTGTACAGTACAGTAATTCCTCACGTAACACTTTACATGTGATCCAAAAGCCTCCTGTACAATGTCAGGTGTAAACTCGGTGAAACCTGGATTATGTTCCATTAACAAAAATTCTATTTCAGATATTAACCCTTACTGGGGGATGACTTCTCTACTTTATTCTAGGCAATACCAGTGACTTTATATACCACTGGGAAACCACCCAAGGTCTATGGGTTACCTGACCACCATATCTTAATTAAACCCACAAACCCTGACAGACAACTTATCTGTTTTACTCTGCTAGGTGGTGGTGACCATCATCCACTCACTTCATGCAGTGCTGCCTTCCTCTTCCTTAGGTGACTACAATGAGCGACAAGCCTAATGGTTTCCTGTGGGAAACAATTTACTATAATGGATGATAACAATATAACCAAATAATGGAGTAAGGGTGCACAGGTTTCATGTACAGGATGGCCCTGCAGGGGCAGCAACTTGCCAGCGACTGATGGGCCTGCTGGCCAGAAAGACCATGGTTGGTCTACTTATACAGTACAACTTTGCTAACAGTGCTGGAGAAGGACACCATGTGATGGCACTATGCACTAAGTGGATGGCTCCATTGGCCAGATCTTTCAATTCCCTCTCTACCCTCCAAAAAGAGAATGATGGATAACAGGAGATAACTTGAGCCTGCAATCTGCTGAGTTCACATCTACACTAGGTTTGCAATTAAAATTACTACTACTCTCCTAGCATCTGATAATACTAATCCATGCTAGGAAAGCCCCTGAGGTTTAGGGGTTGAAATATCATTTAAGGCTTCAAGTAAGTATTTAAATGAATCTACGTATTAAGTGATAAATGTTTATGTGATCTGCGTCAACTCTCACCTTTCACTGCACATCCTAACCACTTAACACTGTAATGAACAATGACACGTTAATGAGGAATTACTGCATTACGGTCAAACAGTTTGAAAGGAATGTGGAAAGAGGATTGTTGACTAAAGAATATACTGGCCACTGTACAAAGTTTGTGTAGCATCATAAGCTCATGTTACGCCGTTGCATCACATGAACACAGGCCTTCACTTGTGTGGGTTTGGGCTGGCATGGATTTGCAATAATGCTGCTGACAATATTATACTTTTTTGCAGGTGATTTCTACATTACATGCTATAGCAATGACATTTTAAAAAACAGGTGCAGGTGTAAGCATGATAAATGGTGTAAAGTAGAGAAAATTATGAATGTTTTGGGTTGGAAGAAAAGGTTCTGGGGATGCCATGTGAATTTCTGAATGGATAAAAAGAGCTACACTGTGATGGTATGGACATACTCAAACAATGCACTCAGATGGAATGCTGAAAACACATACCTGACATTGAAACAGATGGTGTAGCTGAAAGAGGCACACCATATATTAAGTGGTATAAACAAAGTGAAGCAGTAATCAGGTGAGAAAGAAGGAAGAGGATGAGGAGTTCTTGAGAGTGAGAGGTATGTGACGACATAGTAGCCTGGAGGTAATTCTGCCAAGGCCATCCCCTGTTTAAGGGCTTTTACAAGGGAGCAGAACAGACAATGACGATGATGATGATGATTCCTCCTACTCTACTAACAAATATTAATGATGAACCACCACCATACATTCAAATCTAGTGAGTCAGTGACCATTAAAAAGCAATTAAAAATAAAATAAAATCATTATTATTATTCTGACATTAAAAATGTTTTCTGTGTTAAAATAAACGCTGGGATGCTTAAAATGTCTCTTTCTGAACTCTTTCTCAAGATAGGCTATCATGACAGAACTGTCTCCTTTTCACTTTCTCCATTCACCAGGAGAACAGGGACTGGGGTTAGAGAACTCAGATAACAGGTTTATGGTAAGCGACCACTTGCTTTTCCCCGAGAAGCATTATATGAGAAGGAAGGAAGGAAGAAATAATGAACTAGCAACATGACAAAATACAGTATGGCATTAAAGTATAAGGGAGCAAGGGGAATAATTAAATACAATGCATGATGTGGAAAGCAGAAAGAAAAGTGACAAAACTGGAATGAGAAACAGTGGGAGAGTCAACCTGGAAATCAGCAAGCAGTGGGGTCTGTCCCAGGCATTATCAGAGAGACAGTGTCAATTACCATCGTTTCGTTTTTAGTCTCCAACATGCTTGCATGCGTCAGCCTTGGTCACCTAATGGCGGCTCTCCATGCTGCACGATCCATTGCGCCTCCCTGTTCAGTCCCTTAACCCTGAGGTCACACTTAATGACCTCGTCCCATGTCTTTCTTGGTGTACCCCTCGTAACCCCACCTCCAATATTAACACTTCTCACCTTCCTCACCCAATTATCAGCCCCCATCCTCTCCACATGTCCAAACCATTTCAATCTACCTCTCCTCATCACAACACCAATACATTCCAGTCCCATCCTACCTCTCAACTCTTCCATCGTGAACCCAGCCCCCCCCAGACCTTGGATGCAGGGACACACTACACATCCACTTAATCATTGTCATTTCTGTACGTCTGAGCCGGCGAATATCCTCCTCCATCACTGCCCAGGTCTCACTGCCATACAGCATTACACTCCTAACACATGCTGCATACAAAGACCCCTTAGCACATAGGGAGAGTCTCCTCAATGTCAGGAGAGGAAAGAGCTCCCTTAACTTCTTCCAACCACTTCTCACCCTAGCCACAGAGCTAGCTCCAGCCCCACCTCCAGCACACAACATGTCTCCCAAATAACAAAACTCTTCCACACACAAGAGATTCACCAGCAAGTTCAATTCTTTCACGTCTGACAATCTCCACCTGCTCTCCCCGGCACGCCGTACACATAAAATCAGCATTATCTCGCAGTCTACCTCTGATACCACTACATCTCTTATGCACCCATTTATCACAAACACCACACAAGATGGAATTACTTCCCACGCCCTTGTGGCAAACTGCACATGGCCACTCTCCCTCGTCTTTGACAGTACTGCCATCCTTGGATTTAAACCCTCATGTTTACATCCAGATGGGGTGTCTTAACTCACTGGTCACCATTCTTCCTGAACTCTCAATACAACACATACAAGGACATGTAATGTACTGTAACCTCAAGTCTTGAGTTATTTTTTTCCAAAAGTTACAAGCATTAAATTATTCTTGTAAAATTTTTCTAGCTTCCCAAACTCACACAGGTGGAGATGTGACTGTATCCAACAGTTTTCACGAAGCAGAAGGGACCTGTTGACGTTAAACAAATGATCTTACCCCTTCAGTACCGTGATGCCTTTAAGGTTTCATTCTTGCTGCCATCAAAAATTTTTATTCAGTTTAGAGAGGACATC
Source organism: Coenobita brevimanus (assembly GCF_032717465.1). Classification (NCBI taxonomy): domain Eukaryota; kingdom Metazoa; phylum Arthropoda; class Malacostraca; order Decapoda; family Coenobitidae; genus Coenobita; species Coenobita brevimanus. Next base: position 44,926,989 of record NC_136983.1, on the reverse strand, counting down.
TTGTACTGAAAAGGCTAGAAATAAACTCCACTGATCCCAACACTACAAGATGTCTACCCTTACCTTCATCAAATCACTTGGCAGTGGGAATAAAAAAAAAAAAATCTAATAAGGACAGGGATATGGACACCCTTCAAGAAAGACTGATGGTTAGTGTCCAGGATTTTCAGTGGGGCCACCTAATGAACCTGAAGCTTGCAGTAGGCTTCAATAGTTTCAAAACATGTAAGTTTTTTTCTTGTTTACATTAGTAGGGCCTCCTGGAAAACTGACTAATAAACTTCACTTCAAGCCAAAATACTGTACTGTGTATTCTTATACTGCAATGATTACATTAGTGTGGCCCAAAGAAACTGGAAATGATCATTAGCTTCACACATTTTCACAACAAAGACTTTCTACAACAAATTTAGTGTGGTCTTGAGAAGTTACCATGTTTTAAATACAGAAGGGGATTGAGAAAAAAAAATGACAATTTAATTTCAAATATTTGTACCATCAAAACAAAGGATATTTTATGACTGAGCTAATGTATGTGGTTACCTGATGAAGTTTTCTGAGATGAAATTAAGAAGTCTTCAAGAAAAGTTAAGTTAGTTTCCTGTACTTTCAAAATAGAGGGCATCTTAGTGCTGTGGGCATTAATGTGGCCGCTTGAAGAAGTTGTCTGAGTTGTGTCTGGTGCGCTTGATGTGACGGTGAGAGTCATCATCTGCCGCTTGGCCAGGCCGTAGGATGTCTCGGATGTGTTGCACAATCAGGTCAATGGCAACTGTAGACGAGATGATATGGTGTAAAGTGACAAAACATTAAACTCTACTGTTGTAATAATAATAAACAAATAAACAAGACAAACAAGAATAATTCTACAAGCATATATCTATCTATAGCCAGTTACAATAATTTATATAGTACTGGTATATAAATAAAAATACACTTAATATGACTGGCAATAAAATAAAATGTACACCATAATAACAGTACTAAAAACAATACAACAATACACTAAATAAGACAAAATCCCCTGTATACCTGATTAACAATGATGTGACAAAAGCAGAGATACACTACAGAATGGGAGAGGAAACACATGATGACATCTGGAAACTGATATTTGTTATTTCACTTAATTCTGTTCTCAGAAGATACGGTTGCTTAAGTCAGGGTTGGATAGGTCATATGGGTCAGGTCAAGTTTAGTTAAGTTTGGGAAGGTCAGTTCAAGTTAGGCCAGAGTAGTTACGTCTTAGGTTACGCTGTTAGGTTTACATTAGTTTACATTTGGTTAGGTCATCAGGTCAGGTCAGGTCATGTTAGGTTAGGTAAGGATGTGTTACGACAAATTATGAGGCTTTGTTTACATTTATGTACTCATACTCGTGACACGAAAGAAGGGTATCATTTTATTTGACGCGTGTCTGTGTGAACAAAATAATACAGTTCTTATCTGATTTTAGCTAAACTTGGTGGAAGGGTTGATGGCTAGCCAGCTATCCAAGGAGGTAACCTACTGTTTTTGAGAATAATAAGTCAAAGGTGAGGGTCAAGGAGCTAGGTCAAAGTTTGACCCCATAAAGTATACATAAACAGTGTTTACCCAATTTACACTTCAGGGAAGTGTTGAGGTTAATGCAAAAATTAAGAGAGTTAATTACGAGAACAATCAAAGGTCAACGTTTAACTCGTGTGTCCGTGCAAAATCAAAATAACTAACACAACTGTCACCTTATTTGGATTAAACTTGGTGGAAGGGTTGAGGATTAGCCATGGAGATGACCTACTGTTTTTTAGAACAGTAAGTCATAGGTCAAGGTCCCATGGCGAGGCCGGCTAATATGCTTTCTCTCCAGTTTAGATTAAGCTTTGAGGAAGAATTCAGTGTAAGGCAAGGAAAAAGGGATTCAGTTTCAGTCAAAGTCCCAGGGAAAGGTAACACAGCAAGATAAATTCTCTGTGGAAGGGTTCAAGGTATGGCAAGGGTAACACGACTCAAATCTGGATAAAATCAAAGGTCAAGGTCATTCACAGTTCCAATCCAATCTGGACAAAAGTTGTTGCAAGGGTAACGGATCAGGCATGAACAAAGAAATCTGACTTTGAGAACAATTACTGCTGTTGAAAGTCAGTATCACAAGGCAAAGTCAAATGCTCGACCTTCAGACAAACTAGTGAGCTCAAGGACTGCATTCACTAGTGCTTCTTTCTTGAGTAATAGAATAACTTTCTTCTCCGAAAAACATTCGTTTTCAAAGTGGAGAAGTGGGCATCAAAAACTTTAAAATTACACAGTACATCAATGCAGCATTTGTTAGGAGTGTAATGCTATATGGTAGTGAGACCTATGGAGTATAGGATGAGGATGTTCACAGGCTTAAATGTACAGAAATGACAATGATTACATGGACGTGTAATGCATCCTTAAATGCGATGTCTGGGGGGGGGGGGCTAGGGCTGTGAGTGAAGAGTTGAGAGGAAGGATGGGATTGGAGTGCATTGTGGTGTTGTGATGAGGAAGATTAGACTGAAATTGTTAGTGAATGCAAAGATGATGGAGGCTGACAACTGGGTGTGGAAAGTGAGAGGTGTGAACACTGGGGGTAAGGTTCTGAGAGGCAGGTTAAAAAAAAAAAAAAAGACCTGGGATGAGGTCACAGAGCGTGACCTCAGGGATAAGGAACTGAACTGGGAGGCTGCCAGAGATTAAGCAATGTGGACAGCTGCCATTAAGTGACCAAGGCTGACACATGTAGGCATGTTGAAGCCTTTACAAACGACACAATATAATATGACGAATCGTCTCGCCTGTTTATGTAAGCTCCAGCATGCTTGCATGTGCATAAAAAAAACTGACAGTTAATAAGGAAAGTACATACAGTATGTACAGTAGATGCTCCATTTAACAAACATCGATTACGCAGAAGCTCAAGATAACGGAATTACTGTATATTTTTCTGGTATTTTTGCCCTATTTAACAGAAAATTTCCATTAAATCGAGCATAATTCCTTGAAGAAAATTCCATACACAATAATGGATTTCTGGGGGTACTAATTATGAGTTCAGACTGCTGTGTGAAGCACTGAGAGTTAGCATAGTTTGCTAGATTTGGGTTGTCTTCAAGATTTTGCAGATAATAGCTCAAAATACAGGTACTGGAAAATTTTCCTTTATATTGAGCCTTGGTCATGGAACTCGATTTACCAGAAAACTCGAGATAACGGAATGGGGGTTGGCTGAATTAGTTCATTAAATTGAGCATCTACTGTGCGTGCATGCGTGCGTGTGAGTGTGTGTGTGTGTACACTAGCTCCCAAAAGTATCTTTAAAATAAAGTGCTATACATTCTGATGCAATGGTTGATGTATCTGAAACGTGTTGTGAGAAGTGGCAACAAAATTGGTAGCCCTGCTTGCTGGGGAGTGGTTGCCATACACCTGCATACGACCTGGGATTTTATATACCATCTTCTATCTAATGTAACACTAATCACTCTGTCATATAAAGATGTACAGTATTCGATGTTATTATGATGACATAGTAAGACTAGTTAGTTTTAAAATAGGCACGATTAATCTTTCTATGGTTCATCTGTAATGCTTTCACGAGTGTCAGCACAAGAATATCATCACTCTAGACAAATATTATACAAGCTTTCCCAGAACTGATATGTTTGAGAAAGTGTTTATATATTATCTGTGATTATGACTGGGAGACATATGACGCCCAGTATAATGTGAACGGCATAAAAATACTAGAGAGACAGGTAGAGATAAATGAAGTGTAAAGACAGTAAACAAACTTATCTGAAACTAATCCCCAGAGCAGTGTATAAACCCATTTGTCATTGACACACCAGCCGTACTGTGGTGGTGACATGCGAGATTCATTCTTATATTGGACATTATATATGTAAAATAAATACAAGATAAGGTTAAATACACTTTGGGGCGACTCCTTTTATCTATCTAATAACCAGTGTCTCTTCTGCCTGCATCCAGAACAGATACTACCATGACTGTAGCCACGACACCTACTGTGAAGCTGTGCCATTCACGTAACAAAACACCACACCATAATACCTTCCGAAACCAAGATATCGCCACATATGGTAGTATGTATAAATACTGATGTGTGGTTAAAACTGTCAGACATGCAAACCCTATAGGCTATTATTAACCTCTGCATTGTTAATCTATTTGTAGCTGTGATAATGAAAGAATTGTGATGGGTATTTTTCTCATGTTGTTTAATAATCTGAGTTTCACTTATATTCAAGGGGGGCTGGGTGACTCAATGGTGGCGTGTGTAGCTCAAGACCGTGAGGTAGCGAGTTCACGCCCCACCCGGGTAGCTACTCAGCTGAAAGATAGCACTCTCATCACACTATCAGGGCTATATGGTCTAATATAGGCCTAGCTTGGAGAATTCATTTCTTCACTTATATTCGGACGTGACAACTTAGCCCATCGCAGTCCCTTTATATTGGAATAAGGCAACTCTGCCTGTCACAGTTACTGTGTTTCCCAAGATGCATTTATCACAATATAATGTGTGTAATGGGTTATATTCTTTACCACAGAGGTGTAAATATTACTAAACTGTTACCATTTACAAGCCAATGGATGTTTGCAGTCACACAGTGACGTTGATTTGCTTATTAGCAGTACCTTCTATGATGGCTAACCATGCGTACCAACCATACCGAGACAACAAGTGGCCGGGAATAATGTTTCATTCTGTTTATTTTGCCATTCTTCGCACCAGACTTTAAAGATACTTTTGGGTGCTAGTGTACATAATATATATATATATATATATATATATATATATATATTTGATTTATTTATTTATCAAGGAAGTGATAAAAGAAAAAATGAAATTAATACGTCAGTTCTCAAAAAATCAGTGAAACCTTCTGCAGTGACAAAATTTAAAACAACCTTCCAGTGACTCCTTAGGTATGACAGTGTATTCTGTAAGCAATCTTTATTATGTCTGGAGGAACACCACACAATGTAAAGGGGTTCATGGTAGATCACTTCTAACCCCTTCACCATGATACATATCCTTTAAACCACTTACAATAATCTTATTAACAAGAATAAAAATACAAAGTCAATCACAATGAAGGTGTTAATTCCTCCAACATAGTTTGTTCTTGCTATCTCTATTCAAGTTTATTCAGCTTACGAGAGTCCCTTGGTTGTGAAAAGGCATAATTTTTATTTGATTCTTGGCAATATCAAACAATTTTATTTAGACTGAGAACATGCAATTAGTGAAGGGGTTAATGAAGGCAATGGTGTTATAGCTAACTTATCCACTTCAAAAAGTCCCTTCTGCTCTGCATAAGACACTCTGGTGATAGGAAACGTGAAATAAAGAAGAGTTAGACCACTAGATATCAGAATAGTACAGAAAATGGGTGATGATCCATTACATATAAAGGTGCAGCCACACTTGCTTCAAACATGTGACTGACAAGAGGAAACAAGGCTCAGGGGTCCATCCAACATTTACACTTGGATATTGCAGCAGCTCTGACCCGGTACTTCGTTTCATCTTGTCAATCACGTATTTTAGGCAAGTGTGGCTACATCCTTAGCTTCTTGAATAAGAGGTTGCAATGAGGAAGCATAAAATCATTTGGCAGCAGTAAGCCCTTTCAATGGTGACATCTTTTATATTTTATTCCTGTAGCCTTCAGATTTAATTTATGGAAGAACTATAATCAAGAGGTACAGGAAAACTGCATCAAGTTTGAAAAGACTCTTCTAAGCAGAGTTAAGTGACTGACTGTGATGGCAAAAATAAAGTGCATAAGATGTTATGATATAATACAGTACTGTAAGCTATAGCTTACTACAGTACATGAGGTTCTTCCTGGCCTACATAAAACTTGCTTCACACTAGCAAGAATAAAACAGAACAGACATCATAACAGTGTAGGAGTTAACCCCTTCACTACATCACCTTCACATCTCATTTTATGTGCAACCACATAACTGTGGATGTCTGAAGCTGATGCTTCAGAAAGCCATGTAGAAATGAACAGGTTTGATGACTGTATCTAAACCTTTCTAAGCAAAATTGTATGGTATGGCAGAAGCAAAACTAAAATAAAAGAGGATCCCTTGGACGAAAAGAGTTAATGGTGCCTGTTTCCAACCACTTCCCTTTGATTCAAACTGAAGAATCTGGCTGATGCAAGAATTTAAAGCATCAACACAATGAAGAAATTAATACTGACTCTGTCAAGCCTCTTCCTTTAAAAGCTGAATTAAATCATCTGACAGTAGCACAAAAATAATACACGCCAACAGTAGACTGAAGGGGATAACCCATTCAGAAAAATGTCACCTGGGTAAAGATATTATAAATACAGCAGGCAAATGGATGAAATAACTATAATAAAAGGATTTTTGGAAAACTATTTTCTCTCTTTAAATCCAACAACAGAATGAATGCAAAACTGGGAATCTGCAAAACTTCTCTCTTGCAAAGAAAACACAACAAAAGAATGAGTCCCATTAATGATTTCTTCATCATGTGATCCATTTCAAGGACTGGACAACACAAGCCAAGGTAATGATGAATTAAGAAACAGTGAAACAGTTGAGAGGCAAAACATTAAAGTGCAGTGCTGTAAAGAACCACATACAACAACTAAATTACCATGTAAACTACATCACAGGAACTTCCTGTCTGTCCTGTGACATGCATAAAAATGGCTTTGTCAACATTCAGTTTTACTCTTTTGATATGAAAGAGAACATGCACAAGTAAGTGTACACTATGTCTAATCTAAAGTCAATGTTTCTTTTAATTTAGCTATAATGCTGCTAAATTCCATTACTTTTGTTCACTGTCAACAAAATACTGGTACATATGGAGAGTGGATGAAAAAAGTTCCTGTTATCTCCATTTGTCATTAGTCATGTATAAAAAAAAAAAAAAAAAAAAAAAAAAAAAAAAAAAAAAAAGGGTATTTCTGGCTCAACTCAAGTGATGTACATAACAGACACCCACTGGGCTCAGAGTGATTTATGTTCATTTTTCAAATAAAATTACTGTACAGTAATGTCTTATATTAAACTCATACTCCTGTCAAACTTGCTCCCTTTAGCATAAGACAAATTTCCTATAGCAATTTAACAACAACTGTTCTAGAAAAATTACATGTAAAGGAAGATAGTTTATAAAGAATATAGAGTGTATATATATGTTTGTGTGACCACTGCCTGGGAAGGGTGGGATGTCTTGTAGAGGAAAACATGTGAAGCATAATAATACAGTAAATACATTTATGAGAAACTGTCAAAAGAGAAAAAAGTACTATAACGTATACAACAAATGGAATAACATATTCAATACAATGATTTCATGTTATTCTTGCTAAAGCCAGATTACTTTCTTGATGTCCAGAGAGACCTCTCAAGGCGCAAGAAAAGATGACGTACAGATGCCCGGTAAATGGAGGGGAGGGGGTGGGGGGTGGCTGAAGCAGATGCAATGAACACAGCTTTGGAAAACGTCAAAAGAATACATTATACAGCTGCCTTACTGAACATGACAGCTGGTTTAATGCCCCCTCCCCTCCTTTTTTTTTTTTTTAATACTCCCAACATCCAGACTACAGTGTTACACTGTATTCAGTTAAGGACACATCTCTTGTAGTGACGAGAGAATGGTGTGCTGAGGTACTGTGTGCATGACTGGGGAAGAGTGTACAGGATTGTAGCCATTCACATTCAGGCTCCTTTGACTCAGTCTGCTGAATAAAACTGTCTGGCAGTACAGTAGCTGCAATGGAATAAAAGGATTTGTCTCAACCCTAAAAACATTAAATTAGAGGAAGATGACATATGGCAAACAGGTAAAGTATTTGCTCAAGAATGAAGATATTAAAATGCTATCAACACTTTCACTAGTAGTATTACAGTGGCTGACACTGAACAGTTTTATTCTGTGTACAAATTCTTACCAAATATTAAAACAGAGTCTATAAGCATTGGCCAGGAGAGAGAACGACACATTCAAGTAGTTACTGATTTCAACATAAATTTTTAACCTCTTCAACCTGGTGACTTTTTTTTTTTTTTTAGTTTCTTGCTACTTCCAGATGATTTTTCATTCAATTTCAGGCTAACATTTAAACCTGCAGGGATTAGATATTGCCCTAAGTAACCCCTTCTGCAACTTGTGAACCTTCCTAATATGAGCAGAAATCATCACCGAAGTCAAAGGTTAAAAACAAAGCACAAACTAATATAACACAGACCACTAAGGGATTAAATACTGCTTCATTAACACCTTACATTAGCCAAGATCCATCCTAAGATGAGTAGAAACTGTCTGTGGTAGAAGAATTAACTGAAAAATGTCACCAAATTCAGGGGGTTAATAGAGCACAATATAAAACAGAACAGTGAGGGATTAGATACTGCCTTCATTAACCCCTTGTACTGCTTCAGACCCTTCTTGTGTACAAATCATCTGGTGGAAAAAGAACAAACTAAAAAATGTCACCAAATTCAGGGGGTTAATGGAGCACAAATACATATAACACAGAACAGTATGAGCTTGTTATGCCACTGTTTAGTTATGCACAGCCATTATAAGCCAGGGATGTTCCAAAATATCAGACTTTCTATACAACTGGTACTGCAAACTGGGAGAAATGACAAATTAGCTTTCTAGACACCAATGGAACTTTAACCCACTGAGCCCTGTGTTTTTCCTTACATTTTTTCATCTCCAGACCACTTAGGAGCTTAACCCACTGAGCCCTGGGATGTTTTTTTTTTCTATGTGTGTTTTTTATCTGATAATTTAGGAACTTTAACACACTGAACCTCCCCCCCCCCACACACACTTTTTTTTGTGTACAGTTTTCTTTAGTTAAGATACACTTTTGACTGGAGGTGCTACAGCCATTCATCCATCACCCAATCCTATGTTGCCCCAAGAGAAGCATAGAAGCCCGGGGCTAGGCAAGTTGGTCTTGACATTTAAGATGAGAGTGACCAGCCACACTCATCCCTGAGTGGCATTACATGAATATAACATAAATAAACTCCTTCAATATGAGAAGTTTTTCCCATGCCACATGAAATTATATGGCAGCAGCAAATGTTAACTAAAAGGGGCTACTCCCCCCTTGGGGGTAGGGGGGTTTTCAAGAATACTCCCCCAGTATCCCTGCTTGTCGTATGAGACGACTAAAAGGGTTGGCGGAAGGTTAGTGCCCCTCCCAGGAAACAGCTAACTAAAAAATACGAACAAGAAGCCTCGGACAAGGACTGACCAAAAGATGACGACCAAGGACCGGACAATGGATATGGTACGGGTCGCGACATGGAATGTAAGGGGTGCAAATGATGAGGCGAAAGAGAGACAGATTGTCCAGGTGCTTGAGGGTGTGAAAGTGGATGTATGTGAAGTAACTGAAACTAAATGGCGAGGAGAGAGTGTGAGAGAATGGGAGTATGGATGGGGTATATGTGCAGGAGTAGGTGAGAATGAGAGGGCAAAAGAAGGAGTGTGTACTGTTGTGAGTAAAAGATGGAAGAGGAGCATAAGACAGTATGGATCAGTTGGGTCAAGGATTGTGTGGGTAAGATTGAAAGTTGGAATACAAATGTGGGCGATTGTGTGTGTGCATGCGCCAACGCAAGATCATGCAAGCAGAGTGAGCGAAGAGTTATGGACAAATGTGGAAGTGTGCATGGAAAAGTTTGGAAGGAATGAGAGTGTTTTTGATTGGTGATATGAATCGTAAAGTTGGGAATGTGAAGGTGGATGGAATAGTTTGTGAGTGGGATGTGCCTGCTGAGACAGATGAGAATGGCAGTGCGTTAGTGGACATTTGTGCTGGGAGGGGGTTGGTGATAGCCAACACCCTCTTCAGGCATAAAATGATCCACAGGTTTACATGGCGAGTGATAAGAAGGGTGGGCGGTGAACTGAATGAAAGGAAGGCAATGACTGATAATGTGTGTGTGGATGAAAAGGATGCGAAGATGTGTAATGGATGCAAGAGCTTAAAGAGGTTGGAGGAGTGGACTTTCTGACCACTACTTGCTGGTGGCCAGAATCAAGATCCAAATAAGATGGAGAAATAGCAGAAGGGAAGGATGGGAGGAAGTAGTAGTTGCAAGGAGAGTGGAAAGGTTACAAGAGGATGAGAAAAAGACAGAATATAAGAGAGAAGTGGAGGAACGATTGGGTAAATATGAATTGGAGCAGATGGGGGACGTGGAAGGTGTGTGCAGCATATTGACAGAAGAAATATGTGCAGCATGTGATGTGGTGTGTGGAAGGAAGAGAAGATGGATGGGGGTGCAGGGAACAGCGTGGTGGAATGAAGAGGTGAGACAGGCTGTGGCACAGAAGAAAGCATACAATGAATGGATGAGAAATAGGGGCATGGAAGAAGTTGAGAGGCAGAAGAGAGAGTTATATGTAGAAAGAAAGAGAGAGGTGAAAAGATTAGTGAGAGAGAGTAAGAGGAGAGTGGATGAGGAATTTGGAAGGAATTTGAGTGTAAAGTGGAGGGACTGTAAGAAAATGTTCTGGAAAGAGGTGAAAAGAGTAAGACAGGGTAGAAGTGAAGTTAGCAGGGGAGTGAAAGATAAAAATGGTAGATTACTAGTGGAGAAGGGAGAAAAAGTGAGCAGATGGAGAGAACACTTTAAGAAATTGCTGAACATAGAGGATGGAAGTAATGCGGGTATAAGCGGCTGGGGAATGACTGGGAGAATGAGGGAGGTGAGAAAACAGGTAGAAATCAGCAGAAGTTGTGGAAGCAATGAAGAAAGTTAAATTGGGGAAAGCCCCAGGAATTGATGGAGTGTGTGGTGAAATGCTGAAGCATGGGGGAGAGATTGTAGTAGAATGGATGTAGAAGATGTGCAGATTGGCCTGGGAGGAAGGTAGAGTCCTGGAGGATTGGAAGTCAGGTATAATTATTCCCTTGTACAAAGGAAAAGGAGAAAAAGAAGGTTGTGGTAATCATAGGGGCATTTGTCTGCTTAGTGTAATAGGAAAAGTGTATGGTAGGATACTTATTAACAGAGTTAGGGAAATAACAGAGGAATTAATTGGAGACGAACAGGGAGGCTTTCGGAAGGGAAGAGGTTGTGCAGATCAGATACTCAATCTTAGATCTTTGGTGGAAAAGTTTCTAGAGAAGGGAAAGAAGTTGTATGCGGCCTTCATGGATTTGGAGAGAGCATATGACAGGGTGGATAGACATGGATTGTGGAATGTATTAAGAATATATGGAGTAGATGGGAAGTTGTTGAATGTTGAATGCTATGAAGAGTATGTATGATGGTGCTAAGGCTGCAGTGCGTGTGGATGGTGAACTGAGTGAATTTTTCTCTTTGAAGGTTGAGTTAAAACAGGGATGTGTCATGTCTCCATGGTAGTTTTAATCTGTACATGGATGGGGTAATAAAAGAGGTACAAGGTAGGGTAGTGGATGTTGGAGTGGCCCTGGTGATAGAGGGTAATGTTTGGAAATTCCTTGTACTGTTGTTTGCAGATGATACTGTGTTGTTGAGTGAAGACGAAAGGAAGCGGCAAGGCTTGGTGGATGAGTTTGGGAGAGTGTGTAAGAAATGGAATCTAGAGGTGAATGTAGGGAAGAGTAAAGTGATGGTCTTTGAGAGAGGTGAAGTCAGTGAATGTACAGTGAGGCTGGATGGTGAGGAAATGGAAAATGTGAGTACATTTAAGTACTTGGGTAGTGTGATGAGTAAGGACGGAAGTTTGGAGGGTGAAGTGCTTGAAAGGGTACAACAGGGAAGAAAGGTTGCTGATTCCTTGAAAGCAGTGATAAGAAACAGGGAAGTGAGCATGGAAGTGAAAAAGTTACTACATGACAATATTGTGATACCAACTCCAATGTATGGAAGTGAAGCTTGGATGCTGTTGGAGGGACACAAGTCAAGAGTGAGAGCAGTGGAAATGAGTTATTTAAGAGGAGCCTGTGGAGTCACATGGAGAGACAGACTATCAAATGAGGATATAAAAGAGAATTGTGGTGTGGATGTGGATGTGATAGGAAGCATTAGGAGGAACACACTGAGGTGGTTTGGTCATGTAGAGAGGATGGAGGGTGAGAGACTGATGAGGAGAGTGTATGTGAGTGAGGTGGAGGGGGGGAGAGGGAGGGGGAGGCCGAGGATGAGATGGAGGGATGGAGTGGAGAGGTATATGAGAGAGGGGGGTGTGAGTTGGGAGCAGGGCAGTGAAATGGCGGGGGACAGGGCGACGTGGAGGCGATATGTTTGTGGCCACCCCGTACGGGACTGAGGCGTCTGGCAATAGATAGACAGATAGACCTACATTCACTGAGTTGATAGATAATGTTCCCAGTAAATATTAAGGGACTAAGTATGGAAGCTGCCAAGGATCGAGCAGCATAGAGAGCCACCATTTGGTGACCAAGGCCAACACCTCCAAGTAGGTTGCAGCCAACAAATACGAACTATTGTGAATGCCAAGTCAAACAAAAACAAAAAAGACCAACTGATAACAAGGACTTACTGTAAATAAAAACAGTACAGTACATACTTCCATGCTCAGTACCACCAAACCACATACCTGATACAAGTTCTTACTCTCTAACATTAAAGACAGTTAAACATGTTAGTCTAACTCTTTCAGTACAATGGCATATCTTTTCTGGTTATTCTTGTTACCAACAGACAACTTTACTTAACCTGGGGGGTTTGAAGTGATGGAAGTGCTGGAAACTTACCAACCTCTTTGCTAAGGTATGAAATAATGGAAACAACTTTACCTCTTTTTTACACTAACATGACTCAAAGTTTTGTCCTTTTGCAGCTTAGTTCACGCAGTTCAGTGGCACAAAAAGACAATACTACAGCTTTACATCCTTTCCACAGCATATCTTGGTGGCTGGCATCATATTCTAGTGTCTACAAACTCTTACAGCTCAGCACTCAAGATGGAGAGATGGTAATTTTAGATCAAGTTAAAGTAAGAAGGGTATACATGTACTAACCTTTTCACTACACGAATATGGTCTCCCTATGGCTCAATAAAATATCCTGAGGTAACAAGAATAAAATAAGACAAGATTTTACGGAAGAGGAAAGGTTTACACAGCCACATAACATAACAGAGTACAGTAAAGCAAGCACAACCATGGTACTGTACTGCAGTCCTAAAACTGAACATGCATTGGTATTGTCTGCATGCTGGCCCAACCTCATGCCATTTCTGGAGACCCAAGGCCATCAACAAACCATCAGTATGTTGCTATGATAAATATTTCTATATCTTTACAAATACCTAAACCTGCAATACAGTCTGTTACGAGACATTTTTTGATTTTTCAAACAAACATCCGCTCACACCCAACAGCTCTCACATGTCACCTGGCACTTGGGTTTTAACAGCCAATGTCTCTCTTCTGATAAACTGTACTAGGATTATTATATTACAGATCTGGTGTTATAATAACTTTTGTTTAGTCTATCACCCACCATCTTTGCTCAGTTAAAATATGGATATCACATTCATATCTGCTGCTTTGGTATTACTGGGGGTATATTTATGACATGTCTGTGAGGCCATACTGTAAGGAGCAGCAAACATGGCAATGCTAAATTAATATCCACTAACTGTTCCCCATAACAGCTGGGATCAAACCCACAACCACAATCCCCAACCCAAAGCTCAATATATTCCACCACCATCTCCCAAAACACCAGCAAGTACGTACTGTACAGTATCTTCGTCTAAAAATTATGTTATGTAATTAACATCCTTACAAATTATGATGCAGCGGCACATAACACTAGTCCCCAGCACCTGAAAATAGTTAAGAATGCTTCATGTTAAACCTGACCCACTACAAGTTCAAAACATATAATGCAGTCATGATGTCCAACCTCCAATATGTCTACTTACGACCCACACAAACCCTGTCCAATAATAAAAGACAAAACACTGCACCATAAAGAATGCTGGATGGTTAGGACACTTTAGCTTTCTCTGGCTACTGCTAGATGATTTTTTTGACTGGGAAAAGAACCCTGACCTTAAAGGGTTAATAAATGCACCATGTATGTTACAAAGACAGAGAACTACGCAAAACCACAAACTCAGTAACACATACCAGGAAGGCAAGGAAACATACAATATGACATGTTATGAGATGATGCAATGACATTTGTGTCCTACAAGGGAGCTGTATGGAAGATATCAACTGCATCAAAAATTAATGTGAATAATATGTGTATAAGAAAAGGAGTAACACAATTACAAGAGCACCGGTATTCTACAGGGTTACGTAGAGAAAGAAGGTATGATTTGGCAAGTGGATTATATACATCTTAACTATGGTTATACCCAGATGATGAAAATAAGCTTTGGAAAGAGGTCCTTTGGTTGAAAGAGTGAAGCAATTTAATTGTAATCCTGCCAATCTTCCAATTACCTCCTTTAGCTTAGGAAGCACTTTTTGCACAAAAGAGGCTAGAATAGACAGTCTAAATAAACCCTTTCAATACCCCAGGATCTTTTCTGTACTGAATACCACAATGTTGTCTGAAGGTAAAAAAAAAAAAAAAAAAAATTGCGAATTGCAAAGTAGACGAAGATTATTAAGGGACTAATATATATATATATATATATATATATATATATATATATATATATATATACCTGTATATATAAAGTTCATTCAGATAAAACACAAAAGACACTCAGCAAAATACGAGGTGCTACTATGCAAATAAACCAAGGTGACGTGGTAACAGCAAGCACAATATAAGAAGTGATGTGTTAAGTAACTACATAATATATCACTAAACTAGTGAAGATTAACTATCATGAATGATCATCATACTGTATAAATTTAACTTGCATTATTAATGGGATGTTAGCTTTTACTTATGGTTAAGGAAAACTTTAAAGCTTATAATTTACACTAATTTAGTTTAAAAAAAGTGAAATTTATTGATCATCAAAGCAATAATAAATTAATATGCAATGCAAAAAATAAAACAAAGCACTCACCTTAATCATGGAAGGCTTGGCTCATCCCCAAACATATATCAGTTAAGGTGGCACATTTTACAATCCCACAAAGCTAGTTTCACAAAATTCATAAAAATCACGAACACAACTTCTATTTAAAAAACAAAATGGGAATAAATTAATTATTAAAACAATCAGGTCACTCATGACACAATCCACAACAGAAGTAACTGCTATAGTATTTTATGTTAGTATGCTATAAGGCAATTTATATTTCACCTTGGCCCTAATACGTTCACTGAAGCAAAAGATCAAACTTCTACCACTGATCAATAATCATTTCTGTCCTTTGTAATGGTCAACAGTATAGTAACAGCCAATTCCAAATTGCCTTCTGGATGCAGGGACCTGAGGCTGGACTACCACTGTCCATCACATTATACTAGGCTGTAGCTCAGTATAATTAGATAAACCCCAATGCAGCAAAAGTGTGTTTAAATCAGGCACAAAATGTTATATATTGTTATAAGGTTTTACTGTAATTACTTGTTCATACGATGCTGGCCACCTTAACATTGCACTGCACACTACCATCATTGGACAGATGAGGGTGTCTTATGTGTAACCACACCAAGATATCATGGTGACAACACAAGTAGTATATGTTCTTGGTTAAGTGGTAGCTAGCAACAATATTTATCAGAATTATCCAAGAAGTAAATATACTGATGTTCACAAGATATTCAACAGCAGAAGTGCAAGCTTCTGTTTCAACACACTCTAACTGCTTGTTGAAATATACTTGATACATAACTAACTCTGAGTGCAGTACTGCAGCTTACACAACAGTACAATACACTTCAAATCATCGTTTCTCTTGTCAAAACAACTTTGACATACATAGAAAGTTTACTGTTTATATGTGTGGGATGATATTTGCCTTCCAGAAACACAGGTTCAAACTTAAACAGTGTGCATACAGTCCTAACAAGCCTAAACTACAAAGCAGTTTCTACAGGGTGATGCTACAAAAAAGTCTTCTGATAATACAGTACCAATATGAAGACTGTACATGTGCTTACTGTCAGCTTCTCATCCATCATCAGGTTATTTTTTTACTGTGTGCAATATTTTTGTATCAAGCTAATGTCTGTTCTGGATCATTCCTGCCATCACCAAACAAGTACAGTACAGTATATTCAACTATAAAGACCCTTTGTAGTGAAGGGGGTTTAAGGATACCATTTCTAGCATTTTGATATCAAGTAAAGAGCTTTTATGATTTCTAATTCCTACTCTTTGATCCCTCCCATCCCATGTTATAGTGTTATAGACAACAATTTTAAGGATACCATTTCTAGCATTTTGATATCAAGTTGGGTCTGGTTAGTACTTGGATGGGTGACCGCCTGGGAACACCAGATGCTGTTGGCATCCCTACGTGTCAAGTGGGGTTGGTGGAGGATTAGTGCCCCTCCCTGTAAAACAATTAACTCTAAGCCATTGGCCACCCCGTCTGGGATACATGGCGTCTGGCAATGAATGAATGAATGAATGATATCAAGTAAAGGGCTTTTATGATTTCCTATTCCTACCCTTTGATCCCTCCCATCCCATGTTATAGCGTTATAGACAACAATGACTGAATGTATGAGAAGGGCAAAATATTATCTACTACCATTTTGTGCCCAAGTAGGTTCAAGGCTGCCTGCAATATACAGTCAGTGCTAATGGTGGTGTCCTCATATCCCAATAACAACAAAAAATAGGCATGTGTGAAACCTATTACTCCCATGTGTGTTTGTTACTTTATTTATTTACTGGTGTTGTCTAGGATGACACGCATGGAGTAAGTAGATGGTAAAGTAATTCCTTTGCTATGGGATACATTTACAACAAATGATGGTCAGTGTATACAGTTTTCTTGTCAGTACCATACTAAATCATCTAAGCTACTTTACAGTTTTAACTGTTTAAAGACAAATGCATTGGAATGCTTATTAAACAAAAATAGCACAATGAATAATAAACACGTCCTACATAGGAACTGATACATAGACTATTATTGGAAAGGAATACGTGTCCTTCTGCTCTTAAATATGAAATTCTGAGGCCTTGAAAAATCCTGAAACACAAACATCCCTGCGACCCTGAAAAGTCTAAAAAAAAATGTAAAATAACTCAGAGAAATGAAAAGGATACATTACCATGTGAAAGGATGAAGTTTCTTTGATTGGTGAACAGATCAAAGTGGACAGCATTAGTGTAACCTATTTCTCTCATAAATGGGGTGGGCTGGATTAGGAAATAGGGAAGGACTATTTTGTCACAATCATCCCCTATTGATCCAGGAGGGAGCAAGACATCGGAAATCTACTAAATATACCGTCAACTACACATCTGTTTATCAATGTACTGTTTGATGTCTAATCCTTAAAGTCTATCTAAAAAATGACTAAAGCAAAAACACCTCCAAGACTTTGTAAAGTATGACCTCTCTTTCATACCACTTAATGCTGTCTCCCATTATCACAGTCCATATACACTACACTCTCATTGTTTAATTCTCTTCCATGCATTCCAAACATCAGCCTGATTCCTGGTCTTCCTCTCCTCTTTTCCCATAAACCATGTACCATCCTCTATGTCAGTTAAGTTTTCATACTGCTAAAAACAATCCTGATAACCATTCCTAGTACATATACCTCCATATTGATTGGACTACAAGTGTGTTCATTTGCCCACTTACTTGTGCTGTCCTGCACAAAAAGTATTTCCAACTGTCACTCTTTATCATGATGCTCCAAAGTGAACCCAAGTTCCTGTATATACTTACACAGTGATACTGATATGTACAAAAATAACCTTAAAGAACTATCTCACTACCATGTAAGACACACACACACACACACACACACACAAATGAGAAAATGTAACTAACTAATTGAAGACTTAAAATTATTTACACCTATCCATAGCAACACCGAATAAAACAAAAGATGACAGTAATAAACCTGTGAACTCAATTAGCTGAGCAGATATCTGTTCATACAAGTGGTTTGCCAAGCGAAGTTTCTAGCATATTTAAATCTTTGCAAATTTCTGGATACTAATTGCACAAACTGGCCATCAGCATGTAAAAAAAAGGAAAAAATTACCAACAGGCAACATTATTTCAGCAAATTTGTGGGTCTACTAATCCGAGGTGTTAAACCAATGAAGACCCTGATGATGATTATTTTTTTCTACATCATGTGGTACTATAATTTTCATCCACTCTTTCCTTGTTTAATCAGGAGTACAGAGGTTACGCTACTTAGTTCAAACATTTAATGCAAGTGACCAACTGCTTATCTCTGAGCAGTATTATGTGAGCAATTATGGAAAACCTCAACCACACCTTGGACGTAATCACTCATGGGCCACATGCCGCTGGAGTGCCATCCACTAGACCACTATATATCCCTCTGGTTATATGTCTACCACCCAGCACAGCAACAACACAGTAAAAATCATGTACAACTGCAGGAAAAATCTTTTATTGTAATTACATATTTCATGGCTATTTTAACCCAAATTTCCTAAAAAACACATAGGCTAGTGGTATCTAACACTATCATAACTGTCCTTTTTCAATACACCAAATGTTTTATTACTCTTACTCAAGAATCAACTTTTACACTTTTGGGGTTCTGAAATGAAGCGAGATTCCAACCTAACTCATCAAATGCTGTACCTGAATCCAATGACAGAAATAATTTACAAATTTTTGTTGCCACCTGACAGTTTTCTTTTAACCACGGAGAGAGATTTCATTGTGGACAGCTGAACTGAGATTGTTTATACCTCGTTTATAATTCATTCAATGTGAAACACTTTCCCACAGCTGTATAAAATCATCTGGAGACAACATGAATAAACTAATAAAGATGCCATTAAATTCAATTGGTTAATGTTGATTATAATCTAAATTGGCTTAAAAGAACCATCTTCCCATCCTGAATGCTGAATTCCAATAACAGATTACACAATAAAATGATGATGTTCAAGAATAAATGCTATGGAAAGAATGTAGAGCCTCAGTATTGTCTTATTTTGCCACCAGACTATATGAGAAGTGAAATAAGTACCAGCTTATGTCTGCTGGAAATTAAGTGGTGGATCCCATGGATTAACTAACAATTTTCAACCCCTAACTACTGTATGAGTACAATTCACCACAGCCAAATAATATAATTTTGTGGCAGCATGAGTGAAAGCAGTGGAAACGAGTTATTTGAGAGGAGCATGTAGAATTACGTGGAGAAACAGATTGATGAATGAGAATGTGAAGAAACATTGTGGTGTGGATGTGGATATGATAGAACGTTAGTAGAAATACACTGAGGTGGTTTGGCCACTTGGAGAGGATGAAGAACGAGAGACTAAAGAGAAGAGTGTATGCAAGTGAGGTGGAGGAGGGGGGAGAGGGATGGGGAGACCAAGGATGAGATGGAGGGATGGAATGGAGAGGTATATGTGAGAGGGGGCTGTGAGCTGGGAGCAGGGCAGTGAATTGGTGTTAGACAGGGTGACATGGAGGCGATTTGTTTGTGGCCACCCCTTACGGGATTGAGGCATCTGGCAATAGATAGACAGACTAGACAGATGAGTAAAATAAGTTAATGGACCCCATAAAAGCCAAAAGGGTTAATCACTTCACTGCAATGACATAGTTTACAGTTTATTCTCACTGGCACAATGTTTGGAGGTGGAGAGAAAACTAAAAAAAAATGTTACTGGACTGAAGTAGCTGACAAAAAAAAAAAAAAAAAAAAAAAAAAAATCAAATTATTCTATTCTATCACTGGGTCTGTTTCCGCCTCATCAGCAGTACAGGGGCCTGGAGCTAAGCTTATCAGTTCTAACATTTAAGGTGAAAGTGACCAGCACTGTTTGACCACATGGCAATAAGTGAGCTATAAACCATGGGCACCTTTTGGTTTTATACAATTCCACGTCCCACCTGGATGGAGTGTCTTGACCTGTGAGACCACCTGACATCATTTGGGTACACCACCCTTATCAAACAAGGAAAATTATGAGAACTTAGTGTAGTGTGGCCAGACTACTGACCACAACTGCATATCCCAAGTACTGTGTGCACTAAAAGTGGGTTTACAACATACATCTTTCTCATTTCAGATCCTTATGTGACTACACTTTGTTCGCCTTGACCTGGCAGATATTATCATCACTTTGCAACTGTCTTCCCCCCCCCCCCTGAAAAAAAAAAAAAAAATCAGTACTGTATTATGGCTCCACTTCCTTTTGTCAATACGTGTGCTCCTTTGTAACTACCATCATGCTGTATTCTCATGTTAAATCTTGTTCCAGTTCAATGGCAGAATATGGCTAGTAACACAGTTCTACAACCTTTCCAAAGTACATTTGGGTGACTTTAAAGATCATATTCCAATGTTATTTTCATTACATCAGTGGCAGAATAAGACAATACTACATTGGTGCCAAAGCAGTTTTTTGTGATTTGCACCATACTCTGGTGATAATCTCGTTACAGACCAGCATTCAAGATAGTGATATGCGATTTTCAGGCAAGTCAAAGTGGACAGAGTATAATACACATATTTAATCAACTTCATAATATACAAATCACATGATATGCCAATAATTTCCCAACATATCAATTTCATTAACTGTTCAGCACAATGTCTTTTGTATTTAATTCTTGCTAGCAACTGAAAGTTTTACTCAGTTTTAGGGAGACTTATCATGGTGAGAGTTAGTAACATAACTTCACAACGAGAAGTGGTGTTGGAGAGAGATGCCTTCATGTGGTGGCACAAATGTAACTGGATGGCTATTGCCTTGTTATACAAACATCCTTTTACTCCCTCCCCATCCCCCAAAAGGACAATGGACTGCAGAAGTGCAACTTTACCCTGCATCCCACTGGAGTCACATTTCTGATAAGCCTGGAGCCACAACAACCACAAAAGGTCTCTTCATCATTAAAAAAGTACACAGCAAGCAAGAATAAAATAAAGACATATTGTAACCATGAGCATAATAAAAGGGCTAAAGGCCAGCAAATTTTTCTACATTCCATACCTTCGGATTGCCACAGCATGACAGGGAAAGACTAGCAAACACTTAACGACTTGTACCCTGTGCACTGAGCTGAGATACAATATTGTGTTCTCCTTGATGGCATATGATTTTACTCAAGTGAAGAAAATCACATGAAGTAAAAAGGACAATAGCTATCTAAACTCTTCCATCATTTAGGCCAATGACTAGGCACTTCATGCTAGCTAAAGCCAGATTATTTTGTTTGGCTAAAGGAAGTCCCTAGTGGGATTTAACGAGTTGGTCCAACCTGGGTAATCAATCACAGCTAAGACCACATGATTTTACCAAACTGAGGGTAACCCCATAAAGTGGCACCTTACACCCACACAGTGACACTGTATGCCCACACAGTGACACCTTACACCCACACAGTGACACTGTATACCCACACAGTGACACCTTACACCCACACAGTGACACCTTACACCCACACTGTGACACCTTACACCCACACAGTGACACTGTATACCCACACAGTGACACCTTACACCCACACAGTGACACCTTACACCCACACTGTGACACCTTACACCCACACAGTGACACTGTATACCCACACAGTGACACCTTATCCTGGTGTCTCGATCAAATATCACAACCACCTTTTCTAATTACGAATCTCAAGTTTTGTCACTTACACGCATTTCCTAAATCCATTACCTACTTTGATTATGTCTCCACAAGATCTCCCTCTCTCTCTCTCTCTCTCTTTCTTCCATCATAATGCTGAAGAGCAGTATGTCCTTCAATAATCAGCCTCTCCATACTTTCCATCAACCTATCAATTGCTGCTCTACTATATACTGATTTGCATCCTACCACACCAAGCAAACTGTAATACTGTACAATAGTCACGGCCACTCCCATTTTATTATTTCAAGTATAGAGGTCTCAGGCTAGAAGAGTGTACTTTTGAACATTTAAGCTCTGAGTAAAAGGGCATTTTCTTGGGGCAAGGAAAATCATCTGGAATTAGCCTGTCCTCTACCCAAGTAAAACACACAATCAGCTGGTAATCAAGTCAATCATTAACCCTTGGGACACACCGAGGATTTCCTTTTGTGAGCTAAATCTTGTGGTGGTACCCATGATAACACCTACACACAAGCTATCCACTACCGTTCATTTAAGGATGCCTGGATATACTGCATTTAAACAGGCCCTCCTTATAATTTCTATGACTCTATAGCTACTATTCTACCATACTCCTTCCCTCTCAAACCCCCTATAATCATTATAATATCTCAACAGCCTCACAACTGCATGCGGTTGACTACACACATATATTACACAATCAGAAAGAAATGGAAAGTGTTTCTGACATAATTATTCGTGTAAGTAAAACTCCTAGAAGTTACCAGCTACAGAAGTATGAAAACTAAGTAAAAATAGGTTAGTCTGGTACATGACACTTATTGTCTTGCTTAAATTATCAGGTTATCTAAAAGGAACTGCAGTACATGATATATTCAGTTATTTGGGCACACAGTATCCATACATTTGTAAAATGACATAATAATCAGGGGCTGGATATTCAAAACTGGTTATAATTGATATGGCGGCTATCAGAATGGAATTGCAGTATTTCATACTATATACCATTGTATGTCCCCACGTTATAAGTGAGTTTGCTAAGGGCTTAGTAATGTACATTTATAAGCCATGTGTTCTGTTAATCACCATCTGAGTGGCAGCACAATAGCAAATGGGAGTGAACCCATACCAACAAGCACCGGTCTGGTTGGCACAGGTGCAACTTCTTCATGTGAAGATTGCCCCTTTATAATATTTATTCACTTCACTGTTTTGGTACAGTACTTCTCTTCTCTAATAATCCCTTATTACTCTTAATCCTTTATTTCCTTACACTTTCTATTTCCTGATCCCTCCCCACCCCTCATTTCTACTACTGTACAGGCAACCCACAGTATCTGAGTAACCATCCATCCATCCATCATCCAATCCCACGTTGCCCCATGAGGAGCGTAGAAGCCCGAGGCTAAGCAGATTGGTCCTGACATTTAAGATGAGTGACCAGCCTCACTCATCCCTGAGTGGCATTACATGAGCAATAAACCCCAACCAACCCTTGCATATAAACCTTCACCAGCTCAATCTGACTGGAGCACCTTAATTACCCACTAAACCACCAGGTGCCATAATTTGGCTATATGTTACCACCCAGTGTAGTAAATGGTTTCCTGGTGTACAGGAAACCATTTGGCTTGTCACTCAGTGTAAAGTCACCCACAGACAGGAGATGGAGCAAAGAATGAAGGAAAGACAGAAGAGGAAGTGTTAAGTTACTCATAGGCAGAAGGACGAGGAAAGAATAAAGGAAAGAAGAGGATGGAAGGAAAGATGGATGGAGGAGAGGAAAGGACAGACACCTGAAAGCAGCACTACACTGAGTGAGTGGATGGTGGGCACCCCCACCTACCTTGATCAGAGCAACCAACACCCAAATTTTCGCTGACCCAAACTGCCACTTTTTGCACCATTCCGCAATATTCAAATCAGTATTCTCATTTATCTGAATTCCCAATACAAAATTCCACAAACAGCTGATCAGCAATATATGCCGTTCAGCAATGCAGGTTGCCCATTTCCTGCCACAAATACCACTGAACACTCTCTCAAAATCCTACAATGTAGCTAAACACATAAATCTCCTGACGATCACTGGAAAAAATTGCCTGATCTCTAGAATGTTTCCATAAGTTTGTAAAAATCTCCATAGTACCACTAGATTTCTTGCCATTTGTAATAATCTCCATGATACCGTTTGACTTTTTCCCCACAAGATGTTAAAAACTGTTGCTAAATTGAAGCATCCACCACTAAATGCTATGTTGGTAACAAAATGCCATTGTTATTGTTTGGCACCGTGACCATGGTCTTACTTTCCTTGGATATACAGCTACAACTGTTGTGTTACTGCACATTATACCATAAATATATATATGGCTGGTATTGCACTTTTTATGTATTTACTGACATTATTAAGAGTGGCTGAGTATAATAACATTAAGTTCTATCTCTGGGGCTGTTCTGATATCAGCTGATCAACTACCTTACCTATGATGGTAGACCTGGACTTGCAAATGTAATGGTTCAGACTTAATGTTAGGTAAATACTGAGTTACTGTACATTCCATGGTGTCTGTTGCTTGTAAAGGGTTGCAGTTTTAGATGCAATCTGTATGACTTTGGATGCAAGTATTGCACAGCTGTAGGTGTAAATGCATTTTATGAGTGAATACTTTGTAGGGGCTTACTAAAATCACACAAGAGTAAACCTCTATTGCCAATTAACATAACCCAATGTTTGTACCACCTCAATATCTGAAAAATCAATATCCAACTACAGTAATTTACTTATCCTAACCCCTTCCAATATGAAGGGTTGCCTGTATTTCACTTTTCCCTGCTGGATCTCTTCCAAATGTGCTTGAGCTATTTATAATTTCATCTGTTCATTTACAACATTAACCCTCTCATTAAATCATTACCAATCGATGCAGGCTGCGTCCAACTGCGAGCGAGTACTTGGGACACAGTGCTGGGCGCCCAAGGCCACACACTGAGACCCCCCCCCCCCCCGGCACTGCACTATTCCCGTGCACTAGACAGTTCATAAACAATTAATCCTCACACCTTATTTACGCTTCGATAATCGTAATTTTTTTTTTCAACGTAATCCTTAATATGTACTTGCTTATGGTACCGTAAAAAAAAAAGATCAGCCAAATGTAAATTATGCCTCACTGTATTATTTTTTTACTTCAGTTTTTTCTCACAGATATATAATTTGTATGATAAATGTTACTGAGAAAAAGTTACAGGGAATTTATTTGGCTACATTTTGGTGTATAAAGACTTACTGTTGGTAAATTAAGGCTGATTTTACGGAGCATGAAAGGAAATTATCTTACACTTGAGCAAGGCTCGTAGCACACTGACTGGGGCAGTGGGGCAAAGCTGGGTGCACGGTGGGTTAAGCACGGCAGAGGAATACACGAGGACGCAAGTAGTGCTTTGTTCTCACCCAGAAATGGACACAAAATCATGCCCCCCCCCCCCCAAAAAAAGGGGGGGGAGGCATTTCATTCAACATAACCGGTGTTGAATGGTAACGAGCGGTTGAAATGTGCGCAGACGCAGCCTGCGTCAAATGGTAACGAGTGCATGAAATTTGCACCGCATCCATAAATAGCAAAGGGTTAATTTTGCTTGCCTGATTTTCTAAAACCGAATTTATTTTGTACCTCCTTTTACTTATTCCCATTTCTTAACTCCATGGCACAAAGTTTTCAAACATGTCACACTATACTGTACTTTTATGGCAGCTTTGTCTGGGTTTTGTGGTCATATGACACTTGTGTGGCCATCATATGATCGTTACAACATTCAATGGCAGGATACAACTGTCAGAGTGAGATAAAACAGTCATGGGTGTTTTTGAGTATCCTGACCCTGTCACTTACACTATGCAAAACTACCTAAGTGCTAGCACAACTTAATGTAATGCAGTATTTGAACAAAAAATACTAAAAACTGGCATACTGCAATTCCATTTGTGCAAATTACATGGGATAAAAATTAATGCACTATTTAATGCTATTAATATAAAAATATAAAAAAGGAAGCTAAATATGAAATAATAGTTAACATTAGCTATAATGGAAAATAAAACAAATTTTCTGGAACACATCAGTGACATCACAAGCTTTCAGTGCCATAACACATGGAATCATCAACCTAACACCTCAACCTTATTCCCTTCCCCACTGGAGAGAATCATTTCTTTACACACATGAATACTCTCATGGCAGCAACAACTACGTTTTGCTTTTTCTGTCCTTACTTCAGTCGTTAATTTCATTCAGCTGGAAGAGTCCTGAGTCCTGAGCATTAATATTATCACCAATAACCCTCAAATGGCTAAGTAAACTCTAATCTGTTCCTACTAATGTCAAATACCTGTAATTCTTTTCAGCTACAAGCCTCAAAGTGTTGAAGGCTGCTGAAATGCAAGCCTCAAAGTGGTGAAAGATGCTGAAATGGCTCTCTTGTCAGGTAAAAACAAACTGATTTTAAAAACAAATTCAGTCTGTGAATACTTCAGCCAAGTGAGTAAGACACATTATGAGGTTTGTGAGTATTGTTGGCAACTTATCACTCCTATGATGATAAAAATACGATAACAGTGTCCTAATGTCATGCTAGATTTACTGTACATGGCAAACACAAACACCTCTGGGGA
Organism: Coenobita brevimanus; assembly: GCF_032717465.1. NCBI lineage: Eukaryota > Metazoa > Arthropoda > Malacostraca > Decapoda > Coenobitidae > Coenobita > Coenobita brevimanus. The sequence continues at coordinate 44,900,575 of NC_136983.1, read as the reverse complement.
AATTTCTTGATCCCAGCATCCTATGGGTAAACAAGCTCTTGCTAATTACTGCTCTATGTGGCTTAGTACATTTACATTACTACAAAGTTATGAAATGATACAGTACTACTGTTGGAGAGTTACACACAAAAGGCATTGCAAAGAAGCTCATTATAAATAAGAATATTACTGCATATACCAAGCAAATGATCATTCTTATCATTACCGTAAATACAAAAGAATATACCCGGGACCAGTAACAGCCAATTCCACATTACTCTCTCTGGGGAGTAGGGCACAAAGCTGGGCTAATGTAGCCCTGAACAATTAAGGGTAGGACACTGACATACATCCCAAGCAGTATTTTATATAAGAGAAAAACTTAGCATCACCTCAAGGATTTGAACCATTGCATGTAAGGCATGGCCGTTTCCAACCCAAGTACTGTACTGTACAGTACTATAGTATCAAACCACAATGATGTTGATATATGGGGTGTGGGGAGACTCTCATTTGTGATACAAATTTGAGTGTAACTGACAAAGAAAGCATTCAACAAACATTTCCCCAAACCAACACATGCAACTGTCACTTTATGAATTGAGCGCTGTACAATACACCAATTCTAAGTGCAGACAGACTGGGGCAAAGAGACCCTGCTCAAAGGTCTTGTGGTTGGCCTAGAAACTGAACCCACGACTTTATTGCTGCAGGCCAAGCGTGCTTCTGGGCACACCACCGGCACTTCTCAAATTAAAGAGAAGGAAAGCTCTAGTCAAATTCCCCCATCCTCCTTGAAAAAAGCTTTGTTATTACTTTCAAACCTATTACAGCATTAAAATACTCCACAGTCCCTTATCTTATGCCCTTAGTACAAAAAATTAAATACTGCTCACATATGTTTCTACAATATGGGTGATGTTCATTGCAATATATAAAGCCCTCCCAACCACAGAGGGCTGGAATCATCCACTACAAGACACAAAATTTCTTCTCCAAACACGGCTCAACTTCCATGCTTTAGAAATGTGACCTGACTTTTTCTGGCTTCAAGTCTGGAAGGTGGTGAGTCAGGACTACCCAGGACACAAGTTACAATTCAAAAGCACAATAGGTGACACTTGTCCCTCTCTGCCTGGGAGGGTCCCCATATCAAATCTCAAAATTTTCCTATCTCTGTCTATATCTTAGATGAAACATGTTGTCGTCAATGATCTTTAATACAGCAGTACACAGGTGTATATCTAACACATAATGGGAAAAACAACCCGTCCTAAGGTCTCATTATCATTCTAAGTTCTACTGTTTATAAAATGCTACCATGCAATACTTCACAGGCTAAAAGGTCAACTGAAGCCACACAGGCTCTGAGATTCAATCACGACAAAGAAATCATTAAGATATGTATGTGAGGTCTTGAACAGTGGGTGAATGAGTGTGTGCTCCATTTAATCAGACATGCTGTTGAGTAGTTCCCCTTTATTAGGTTCTTTCTTGCTTTCTAAACCCTACCCCACACCATCCAAGGGTGGGAAAGAGGTTGGGATGATGATGATGATGATGATGATGATGATGAAAGATGATGTATATGGAAGACTGAAATCTTGAGATATTTTCATTTAAAAAATCAACCTTGAAACAAATAAGATACCATGTATGAAATTAATTTCAAGTATGGGCAGTCCCCATCATAAATGGTATATCTTCCACACAGCTTTCTCCAAACAACTAGTACTGCAAAATGGGGAAAACATTTTTAAAAATAAGTTCTTGCTAGTTGTGGACAATTTAATTAATCTTGGGAGAGAGTTTTCAACATGAAAGGGAAACACATTGCCTTTATCTACCCCTCCACTGCAAGGTCTCCTCCAAGCTGGATAAAATTGCCTATGTAGTATGAGGAAAAAAAAGTAATTTCTGTAATTTACTGTGTAATTAACAGCATAAAAGTAAAGGCAACTAATAAGAGGGCTCCACTGTAACACTAGACAGTCTAATTAACCTCTTGGGTATGGGTGACACCTTTTTTACTCTACTCTCGCTGCTACCACACAACTCTCCCATACTGAGGGGGTTTACATGTGTATTCAATGCTTCCAGTTCAAACGGTCCTTCCAAAATTGAATAAAATTGTCTGGAGATACAAACAAAATTACAAAGATATTCCCAGGCCCAGTGCGCTGACGTTACATAACTTGGGAATCTATACATTATGTTCAGTATTTTTTTTCATGGTAGTTTTAAGTACAATGATGTCTAATTTAATTCCTGCCACTACCAGTTGGTTTTGTTGACATTCAGTGACACTTCTTATGACAAAAGAGTAAAAGAGAGTTACATCTCACCCCTCTAGTTGTTGAAGTCTATCTATCTGTCTATACCCAGACACCAAGATTCTGTTAGGGGTGGCCATTTGTCTTTGAATTAATTATTTTACAGGGAGGGGCACTAACCCTCCGCCAATACATTTTTGACATGCAGGGAAAATATAATTGCACAATGGTACTAAGAGCAGAATATAACCCATCACTGTACTGAAGGTATGATCCCCTTTCAGTATGATGACCTTGTTTACACTCAATTCCTAACACCATTATATTCTTTCATCTTATGCCCTGATTTTTGTCCTTTTGCAACTTAATTCCTATTGCTCAGTGACAGAAAAGGACAATGCACCAGCTGTACTTCCTTTCCACAACACTTCTTCATGACCAGCACAATATTCTAATTAATCTATTGTTACGACAGCATTCACGGTGGGGAGAGGGCAATTTCAAGTTAAAAAGACTACAGATCTTATTTTTCGGCTTTAGAGAAACATTGTATGGTGAAAAGACTAAAAACGAACTCCATTAATCCCTTTAGTATGAAAGGTTCTTCCAAAGTTCAATAAAACCATCTAGTGGCAAGAATAAAACAGACTTCAATAACATGACTTTATATATTCCACTATTTAAGTGGGAATATCAAGGTACTAGCTCCTTCAATCCATGACATATTTGAATCTTGCTACTGTAACTTCAAATGATTTTATTCAGCTCAGATGACTTTTTCAACTGGAGGGGTTAGATAAAGTATGAGAGGGGTGTGTGGGACAGGAGGAGGGCAGCAAAATGGTGAAGACAGGACGACAAGGCAGCACTTTGTTTGTGGCCACCCCTTAGGGGAATAAGGCATCTGGCAATAGACATACACAGATAAAGTGAATAAAGTAATCTGGAGGTAGCAAAAAGAATGGTTAATGGTTAATACTGAGGGAAAACAGTTGATGGTGGGGGAAAAAGTCATATATAAGTCTGGTCCATAATGACAACAGGATAAATCAAGTGAAAGGAAAAATCCAGGAAAGAGCTTCATTCTTTAGATGTTCATTACCAGCTTCATATAACACTAATTTTATTGTGGCTAAAGTCAGACTACTATATTTTACCAAGAGAACCCCACCACAGCTATCACATAAAAACTCTCACTACGTTGAAGACAAAACAGCACTGGAAGCAATGCTTCTGTCAGTGATATATAACTTAGCATCATATCCCAATTAGTGCTACACAATATTACTGTATTAGTACAGAGTCACATGCAAAAAAGTGCAAGTTCTCCATCAAACTTTAAGCCTATGGACTATCATAATTACATTACTCTTGCTCCCACCAGGTAGGGGAGACCTCTTCATTGTTAACCTCTTCAACATGGCAACAACTTTTTAAACTTCTGCTACATTCTGAAATGGGGAGTTCTCAAAATGGAAAAGTTAAAAATATTTCAGCTCTGTCCATTTTTAATTGTATATTCTGACTACCAAAGACTACTGTATATTACTTACCCAAGGAAAAGACCATGGGCATGAAATCAGCCTCTTTCCTGTTTTCTCCCGAACCTAACTCACCCACTGTATCTATAACACTATGACCCATATTCTCATCATCTTAGTAAGGTTTTAGCACCTCTTTCTTACTCTGGTTCATTCAGTTTAACCTCATGAAGATTTTCGTCCTTTTGCAGCCTATTACATGTACCACTGTGACACAATAATACCTTACTCCACATCCTTTGCCCAGTACTACTTTGTGATTACCATCATATTCTAGTGTTTACCTCTTATTACAAGTAAGTATTCAAGACAGGGATGGAATTTTATACCTAGTTAAAGTGAACATAATTTTTTTTTTGCATATGGTTCTCCTTTAGTACATGTACTGTACTTTATTGTAGTTAAGGCCAGGTGGTTATTATATTCAGCTGAGTGAGTCATAGGATCTCACGTGTTAATATTCCCTTGTACCATGTGTTATGTAAGGATTCAAATTTAAAAATACATAAATTAATAAAAATTTAAAAAATAAACAACATCACGAAATTAGAGTTCAATGCACAAAAATACAAGACAGTCCACAAATAGTGCTAGACCAGAAACTCATCAAGTGAGATGTGTTCTAGGGATGCCTCAGTCTGTTGGTATGGGTCTGAGTGTGGCAGTGGGAGTATGGAATTAATACCATGAAGGGTATACACTGATAACAGTGACTGAGCCATCCCCACAGCACTTATGAAATCGGCCAGCAGAGTGGACGAGTGTTACATACATACTACCCTGTATATTGTTATGAAAGAGGTGGTAAGAAGCCTCCTAAGCTGACAGGTATATGGCTCTACGTGAACATGAAGGAATATGCAGATCCCACCAATGATTTGGTCCCAAACTTGATAGGTAAAGTGTCAAATGGCTTCTAATTCAAAAGCATCAAAAACAATGTTCTGCATCACTGTAAAAAGTAATCCAACACAAAAAAATAAAAATAAAAATATATATTACTCCTGGATGTCCATCACTATTCTGCTCCACATACAGTGTTATGGAAGTTATTTTCTCATCACAGTATAAAATAAACAATACAGTTTAACCCACTATGCTAAAACATAATAAATAAAAAAGTGCTGTGCAACTGTTGGTATTCACATCCACCCATGGCATGTGCAGCTTTGCTATTAAGAATGACAAATGCTGTAATATTCAACTCTAGAAAACACTTAAGGATACTAGCTTCCTCACAAGGAGAGCTTGATTGCCAAGAGCTACAACGAACTGAAGAAAGTAATTCCTCAAGTAACATTTAGATTTCTTTTCCCCAACAATTTCCAGCAACTGTTTGGAAGTAATTTGCTGATTATGGCACTTGTTTAGCTTCTAGTGTATAGTAAACATCAGCTGTGCCATGGCCAAGCTTAATACAGGAAGTCCTTCAAATGAAGCATGGCATCATTCTTACAGATTGTTCCTATAATGCATTGTGATCAGTGAAAATCACATAAGTGAATGCACTGTCTGTGAATGAAAGAATCTTCTCAAATCTTCTGAATACGGTAATTATAATTATAATAAACACTGAACTGCTACAGGGAAAAAGCACAGAAAGTAAACATGTGTCAAGTGAGGAATGGCTGCATTCTCTCAAATATGTTATACATCAGACTGATTATTCTCTTCTCAATATCAGTCTATCAAAGCTATACCACTGGATACAAACAGGAAGCAATGCTACTTTCTGCAAGCTTGCTTAACACCACCGTCAACATGGATGTCCTGCACTCAAGACCCAGTTTAAGCATACAAAATTTGGCAGCACTATCCTCATATTTTATAAATGCATATACCAGTATCTATATTCCAGCTCTATTATGGTGCAAGTACTTTGTCTTACACACTAATCATCATAATTCAGCAACTCCTCTTTACTTTAGCCCTTAATTTTCCGCCATTTCAATTTTTCAGCCTTGGACATTATCTGTGTTAAAAAGGTCCCATCACCAGCCACTCCCGTACGCTTGGTTTGGATCCGACATGACTGGCACCATCACCATTAACATTTCTAACACTCTGCTACCTCCTGGGCACCCAAAACAAAGGATAGCCAAGACATACATGCCTCTAGGCTACCTTATCCTTAAACATCTCTCTCACTCTCCCAAATACTCCTCTTTTTCCTCCTCTACCAATCGGTAGAGAGACGGCCTGCAGTCCTAATGGACCCAGGTTCGAATCCCGGCTGGGGCAGGGAACAGTTTAAGGATTTCTTAAAAAGCAGACTTTTCTGATCTACCAGATGACCTGCTAACATGTCATAAAGTGCACCCACTGATACCAGTACACCAGTCCTATATGAGACAGCCCTAGCACATATTCAATATGGATGGTGGGTGTTAGCACCTAAGTGGTGACATGAGGAGATGTAGGAAGACTACTGGGCCCCAAGGAGGACTACTGGGTCTTGGGGATAGGCCCCGAAGCCTTTGCCCGGAGTATATACTGTATATATATATTCTTGTCTCTCTTACAAATGGCAACAGGACTATAATATTGAGGTTATTAAGAGTTGTATTTACTGTACATGACAAGACTTCATGTTTTGGCTGGCCCTTTACTTCACAGGAATGCTGGTCCCATTAAGATAAAAAAAAAGAGGATGTACTGTACACCACAATCATAATCTTCAGTCTGACATTTTAACTTATAAACCCAAATAGCCATCATGGGTTCCAAAACCCACTGGAAAGAAACTACAACCATTAATAAATCTGAATGACCTTGCCTACATTCTCCTGGGCTCTGAAGATTCCCTAGAAATTCTTCCTTACCAACTAAGGCACAGAGCTGCAGAACCAGCCAAGTGCCACTCCAGTCATTTTAAAGTTAAGTGTACCACCATATTCTGACATCATCCCTTTACCTGTAGAGCTAACAGAGGGTCAGCTATGCAAGTGTTAATGGTCCAAATTCTTATTCTGTACCTGCCAAATGCCATCTGTGCCACCCCACCTCAATGACTACCACTCTCAAGGCCATGTGGCATCATGCAGCCAATCATGCGCATCAGTATGTACCATCTAGACCGCTTGCAGCCAATCACTGCGGACCAACGGTTCCCTCACCACGCTCTCCTCAGTTGTAGCTCACATCTTCCCCTTGCTTGTATGCCTAGGATTACTTTTCCTACCTTTCAGTGTTTTTGTGATTATTACTGTACTGAATAATGATGTGCAATGACAGTGATGTCATGTCCCACACACCCTCCCACCCATGAAAAACAAGAAGCAGAATCCTGACAACTAGGAGCAGAATGTGGCCAAAAGGAACCAGAATCTGGTGAGTGCTGTTAAAATTTTGATATTACAGTACAGTATTAAGAAATTATTGAGATAATCAGTAATCCTTGCATCCTAGCTAAATAACACTTTCACCTACATTTTAAGACCAAAACCAACTTAACAGCTTGCTTGGTTAATGAGACATTGCATTTTGAAGGTCACAAAACTCTGACCGCATTTCACCGTTTCTCATTTATGGAGCTTGGTGGGTTCTGCAACTTAGCGCCTTATATTATTTAATTTATTATTTCGTAACTGTTCACATCAGCAAGGCATGATAATATTCTTGTTTATGTTCTTCTAGCTAACTGTGTCAATATTTAAAAAAAAATAAAAAAATAAAAAAGAAATAACATGCAACAACTATCACTAAGAAAGATTTACTGGGTACTCCCCTAAGTCCAATAGTGTATGGCACTTGGGATAATATCTTACAATACCTTGTGCTTCCCAATCAATTACTTGCAATATGCTGCACACCATGGCACTTGTGCAAGACAACTAAAAGTATATGTAACCATTTTACAAAAGCTATAATATCAAATTTCTTTTTGTGGATGAATTTTCCACAGATCCAATTTACTATACATAATGAGATTTCAATTCCTACAAAATATTCATAGATACCAAAAATTTTACATAATTCAATCAATCGGATAATCTCAAGTGGAGGACAAAGGTATGATGAGCCGCTATAAAAAATATACAGGATGTCTCATGAAGTGTGCTAAACATTAGGTTATTATTGGGATAATACTGAGTAATAAATGCTACATCAACATGGGTCTAATTCACAAACACTGAGGGCCTTACGGCAGAAAACATTCTCCCTTTAATTTACCTATAAGCTGTCTCTATAATAGTCTGGGATGTGTTCCACAGTACAACTATTTTCAAACAACTGGGGGAAACTCAAATCAACTTCACTGTACTCCTGAAACTCTAATATAGTTGGTATTTTTTTTAGTTTTTTATTATAAAAAAACAAAAAAACAGAATAAAATTACTTGTAAACCTAGGAGACTTGGAAAACAGCTACTTCCATCAGGCACTCCCTGAGATCTTTAGCTAAGGTTATGCTGAACGACTGTGTGTTGGAATGGTGGATACATGAGGTGAGTGTGTTGTCATGTAAGGCGGCTGCATTACAATGTCGGCACAGTGGATGGCTTGTAAGCTGTATACTGCATTGTTAAAGTGAGGTGCACAATGTGAGTGTAAGTGTGAAAGGCTTCATTACACTGAGGGCATACTGTTTTACTCATGAGTTATATTTTCCACTGCTACTGAAATACAGAGGGGTGATAGCAACACTGTTTGTAGTCTGGCTCAGAGAACTTGTATTGCAGGAAGGTCTAAGGAAATATAACCATGTGAAGTTACAGGTATATGGAGAAATAACATTGTAATATTTAGCTCACACTTCATAGGACACCCAGTATAAGGTCGATCATGAGCCTGGGGTGTTAGGGTCTGCTCTATCGTATTTTAGAATCAGAGTTTGACCGTGAGCGTTGGTGCGTCTCCTCTTGGGTGCCATTTCCTGAGCGTCCATTAACAATCTCTTGAATATGCTGCACTATTAGGTTAATGGCAACTGCAAGGCAAGCAAAGAGCATAGCAGGCTAATTAGTGGCATTCCTAAAATGGGTTTAAAAGTAAGGTAGTGTGGGATATTACTGAATCATGCGTTAAATACTGAATATCACAACTTTGATAAATACTGAACATTATCACATGTATGGTGCTACTGGCACTAACAGGGTGCTGGCTGGTCATCTACCTCTAACTCCATTATACAATTAAATTTTTATACAGTATTTTACTCTTGCCACTGCCACACAATTTTATTTAGCCCACATACATTTTTTGGCACCAAGTGTGGCTTCTTTTAAGCCAAATAACTTGTCTCATCACACCCAGAACAAAATGCAAAAGGGATCATCATAGTGAATGAGTTAAGGGAAACTTTTATCCAGTCACCATAAGGGTCTCTCCCACTGCATGGTGGCAGCAATAAAATAAAAAAGACATCTTACAGAGGGGGTAACAAAGTACTGAACAGTATTGTGACAGCTTAAGCCTCAGTCCCCTATACCGTGCAAGAGGTACCGTAATATGGCAATAATTGTTACCATACCGTTTTCCCATTAAGCTTCATCGAGATAATACATGGTACAACCTTCACAATGAATACATGTATGCAATTTTTATATTTTCTAAAACAAGACTAAACTAAAGATCCCATTACTCATATGTGCAAAATCTTGATAGTAATAGCATTAGTACCTATAAATGTTGCATAAACCAATACCAAGCCTTTGGTCCATATGTTTTAATAGGAAGATGGAACTAACTTGTACCTATATCACTATAGCCCTTTCTCTGTGATGTCTTAAATTCTGGCCTCAATCAGCAACAGTTTTTCAGTAAAGGTGAAATAACGCTTTGTCAAGGATTTTTTTTTTTTTCTGGCTACCAACAAGTAATTTTTTCGGTTCGAGAGCCTGCTTGTTGTGAATGGGATTTCCGATGTTTTCTTTCATTTCATTCTGGCAACAAATACACGATTACCTTCAACAAAATGAGAAACTGTTTGCTTTGAATGGATCTCTGATGTCTTTGATTTCAGCAACCGATGAACTGTTTTATTCAACTTACACTGCTCATTGTGCAGGGGCCTCTGATGTCTTACTTATTCTGTTCTGGATGCTAAGATTCCCCCCCCCCCCTTAGAAGAGACTGCTGATTATGAAAATGTTTCTGATATCTTTTAATTTATTCCAGCTACCATAAAGTGACTAAATTTAGCCTGGGTAGACGAACAGCTAGGTATGGATTATAAAAACCTTATTTAATCCTCTGACTGTTCACAGCTTCCCCATAAAACACATGATTGTACTAAACACTATGCCAAGTTCATAGTATGCCTCACAAAATTCAGTAATACCCCACCTCACAATATGCTATGTACAGACTGAGGGGCACACATTCACTTGTCTTTTGAGCTATTCCCTAATAAATGCTACAAGTTCATCAAAAAAGCAACTCAAACATCAGCACAAACAGATACAGTAACATAATTTAGGATAAAGTTGGACTATAACCAAAAATTTATGATGCTCAGGACACCATCGTGTGGTGGCACCAATGTAAGTGGCAGTTTTGCTGCCTAGTTATATAAACTCCCCTCAACTCCTTGCCCATCACATAGGGGACGGTGAACTACCTGAGCAGGGCAACTTAACATGCAATCCACCGGGTCCACATTTCATATGAAAATGGGGCTACAACAATTATGACAACACATCATCATCACCATCATCATTACCCCAAAACTTTTTTCCATCTAAAGATGGGGTAAGGTATGATCCAGAAACAAATGCAGAGAAATTACAAGTGGTAAGCTTGTCTCTACTTACTGTAAATTTACTTCATCTAATACTTTATGCGAGATTAAGGGTTTAGATGATGATCAAGACAAATATTCAACATATATTACAGGATAATCACTAATGCTTCATATCTCACATAAGACCTGACAAGGTCAGAGATCTATCAAGTGTACTACTGATTAAACAAAATAGATATTATTGTGACTAAATGCGATAAACTAACTTTACTAGTCAACTTTACCCTATACTAGCCAATTTTATCCCATGTTATGGTACCACAAAAATGATAAATGAACTTCTCAAAGTTCACATTCAGTTCATGAAAACTATGACAACATCAGACAGGAGACTTTGGGATGGAACAAGTGCACTGCAGTCCACCTAATGGGGAACAATTTTTTTAAAAGCAAATGAAAAGCATACACGATACTTTACCCATTATATCACTGAATATTCATCCCTTGAAATTTCATAACTCTGGTACCATGTATGCTTAGAGCCAAGATATATGAAGGTTTGAGTGATAAGTAAATTTATGCTTGGCACAGTTTACTGGACATTCTGCTGAAAGAACTCCTATTTTTGTGGCTTCCCTTTTCCTACTTCTAAACAGTCAGCAATGGGGCAGTGGTGGTAATGATGATGATGCACACAAAACCTTTTAAGCCCTTTTTGGACATGATATTTTTTATTTTATTCTTCCTAATGCCAAACAATTGTATTCAACTTTGAAAACACCTCTCATACTGATGAGGTTAATAAAGGCCATATCTGACTCCTCCACATTAAAATTCTTTCCGAAGCTGAATAAAATCACCTCGGAAAAGAAAGAATAAAATATAAACGTCATTGTCATACTGAAAGTGTTCATTTTAGAATGCTTGATGTAAATTTAACTTATTCAGTGAAGGGGATCCAATGTACCCCCCAAATTTAACATACACAACTGCACTCCAACTTTTTATTGGGAAACCAATAGTTATAGGAAATCTAACATCATCAATAAAATCAAGCATTAACAATATTAAATTATTTATAAATCTCCAAATACAAAAACCAAGCAAGAGCTTCACCTGATAGCAAAAAGCTAATACAGAGAACAAGCTTACCCTGTTCCTGCATACTTCTAAGTTTATGTCCTGGCCTTTAAGTGCCTGAGTCTATGTTCATCAATAAAGCTATTTTCAGGAAAAAAAAAAAAAAAAGTCAACTGTACCCTATCAAAGGGTCACACGTATGTTCACTCTGACAAACCTTGTACATACTTTCACATGTCAGCCTTGCTAACCTGATGATGGTTCTCCATGCTGCAATTTAACCTATCAAGAACTGTCTTCTAAAATATTTATCAAGATGTACACAAATAACAATGGCTTTACAATGAACAAATACTGTGCACTCTGCATTCACTGGACAGTTGCAAACAATTATTTGGCATTGCCACCCACCTTGTGCATTACACTTAGATGTCACAACCACAAAGTCTCCTGCTGATCTCTTCAGCACACAAACTCCAAGCCTTTAAAAAGTTTAAATCTCACTAACTTATGGAGTAAAAAGTAGTGCAATAAAATATGGCATTTCTCATTACTACACAATGACGTACCATACAAGTTACAGCACCACAGGGGAAATATGACATTAAACAAATATACAGCAGGTTGAAACAGAAAACCTGAGGGATAAAAAATTACTCACTGTCCTGTTTTAGAACACAACAAGTCCTCATTTTATATATGTCAGGAATTTGTTCTTAATATCACAATTTCCACTCAACTAGTATGATTATCTGGATGAAACTGGCAAATCAGCTTTACAGGAAGCAATGGCACTAGTTGGGGCAATCTTTTTATAACATACTGTGGACCTGATTGCAAAAAAGGGCAAAATGGCAACATACAATGAGGATTTATTGTACACTTGTAATAAGGCAAGCATACTTCTACTTTTTCCTTTCCATTTTTCTTGTCATAAACACTCAAGAAGGCACCTGCAGAGGAGTAACTATTACTGCCTGCTGCACAAGTACAAGCTCAGCTGCAGAGTTCATCCAAACAGCTGGCATGATCAGGTTACGTCACTCTTGCAATACTACCTCTGTTGAATTCTCAACTGAAAATCAACACAACTCCCATAACAAATTTCACATATCAAACCTCACTCCATCAAGAACAGGATCACAAAAACAAGTGTGGTATGTTGATCAATGTCACCTCTATAACCCATCATTTATGTTCAGAATACTCCAGCATCCTTATTTACATAACTATTTTTATCCCTGTATGTATTCAGCTAAATAAAAGCTGCCCCAAGGGTCATTAATGTAAACACTGAAGGGCATATTTGAGAGCAAGGATGACCTAAACAAGGAAACAACATACTGCATTATGAGGTAACTAAAGAAGTCAGCCCCTTGGTTAGGGCCATATTCCTGTTGGTGTTAGTGATTTTGTAACACCTATTCCCCAGTTACTTACTTTGTCCAACAGCATTTAACATCCTTGTGTTGTCAATTAAAAGACACGAGATAACAGGAAGGTTATAATGCGAATGTGTAACTGCTTGGGAAGGAGTGCTAAGAAGTCTTAGCCAATGTGAATACAGCACCATATCCTCCAATCACAGTCACTACACTGCAGCAATGATGAAAAGATGGAAGAGATTGAGGAAATACATGATGACCATCACAACAAAAATCAGAAACACATTCCCACAACATAATATTTAAGAAATTCTGAAAAATTTACCTTACTACTGACAATGCACAAAAGAGAAAACGTTGCAACATAAGCCTCAAAGGGACACCTCCCAAAATTCTTTTCTATTGCCATAATTAATGGTACAAAGCACAGTTGTCAGGTGTTGTAAATACATATGGAACGACCTGATCTGCAATACGATACACTGATACAGTTCAGTGTAATAACAGTCAAAAGTCATTCAAATCCCCAACTAACCATATTCATGGTGAACACAGCACTACAATGCACCTGCTATTTCTCCAATCCAGTCTATAGGATACAACCACTGTGTAAAATTATTATTCACTTAATGATAACTTGCAGCTACCTTTTCCTTGAAGGTTAAGATAGTGCATGGTAAAAATTATTTGCCATTCATCCTTTTCTATGAAATTTCCTTGAGTTTCTCTGTATGACACAGTGGTCTTTCTAACTAGTTTCCTGCCAGCTTTGGCTAAAGGTACTGCTGCATGGGCTGACCTTTATCACTTTTCCAACCTTACCTTTGACTAACAAAACAGATACTCATACTCAGAGCCTTCCTTACAACAAACAATCACAAAAAAGACCAATAGGTTTTCTGCTGTTTCCTATCTCTTATAAATCACAAAGAAATGTGTTAAATGATTTTATATACTGGTACAAAAGTACTTTTGTCTAGAAGAGAAGCAATTACCATGATAATAATTACAGTAAAAGATCAAGAAATCATGAGGCAATACTTTGACACAGTAGCAGTAACCGACTGCATTATATGGGGCTGAAACATGAAATATGGGTGTAGCAGAGAGGAAAAGTTTGAATGTAATGGAGATGTGTCTGAGGAGTATGTGTGGAGTGACGCGTATAGATCGAGTGAGAAATGATAAAGAGCGAAGGAGAACCGGAGTTGTTCAGGAGATGGCTGATCGAGTTGAGCTGAGGGTGTTGCAATGGTTTGGGCATATGGAGAGAATGGATAATGAGTGATTGGTGAAAAAGATAACTAGGTCTGATGCGAGAGGTGTAAGGCTGAGAGGAAGACCACGAATAGGATAGATGGACAGCATGAAGAGAGTGTTGGATGCGAGAGGGATATCTGTTGAGCGAGGAAGAGTGGCTGTGCGTGACAGAAATAAATGGAGAGAAATTGTGAATGAATAATGATGACGCAGCCCTGAGGGGATATTCTCCCACATTTTGTCTCATCAGCTGATTAGGTCAGGTGCGGGTAAGGGGATGGGTCTCTTATGATGTGGCAGGGGTAAACCAGCTCTGCTGTCGGGCACTGCTGCAGCTGTCACTGATTGCACTGCGCAGTTGACCCTCATGTGGTGTGGTGTGGTTAGGATCTGTCCCTTCTCCCCTTTGGGGCTAAGATGCGAATGAATGTGTTTGAGTGGATAAGTAAATTGGGAGTGTGTTGTCCTGTCTCGGCTACCTCCCTTACCTTGGGGGAAGCAGCCTAGGTATATAGATAGACAGACAGATAGCAGTAACTTGTTCTTTAACTGAGAATTTGATCACAATATTATCGTAGGACACAGAAACACCAGCTTCTGCCCTAGCCATGCCAACCGTCTGGATAACCACCTTACCCTCAGTAATGCAGCACAGCTGACAAGTATCAAGTTACAAGCCTGCAGGTACCTACAGTGAGCTGGAGTTGTGAATAATTAAACCAAAAATTAACATTTTCACAACAAGGATCCCTTACTGCATTTAGTTATTCCTGCTAATTTCACACAACTTTACTCTGTTTAAGAAAGACCTCATGTTCGGGGGATTAATAAGTTACGTAAGATTCCCTCCAGTTTTATGTCTCTCCCAAACTTGAAAAAAATCTTCTGTAGATTGCAAGAATAAACTACAAAAGGTCAATTGTTCCTGCCGAGTTTTTGTGGTCACCTGCAGGTTGCTACAAAATGCATTATTCTCATATATTAATGAGGAAGACAAAAATTCCCTGATAACTCTCATAATAATGGGTGAAGATACTCCAACCAATGCTCTTCACTGAGTCCCTTAGCCCTGAGATCACAGTCTATGACCTTGTCCCAGGTCTTTTTTGGTCTGCCTCTTGCAACCCTACCCTCGTTGCTCACACCTCACACCCTCCTCACCCAGTTGTTGTCCTCCATCCTCTCTACATGCCCAAATCATCTGAATCTACCAATTCTCACCATAAAACTAGTACATTCCAGTCCCATCCTTCCTCTCAACTCTTCACTTGCAATCCAAACCCCCCAGGCCTGACATTCAATGAACCACTACACATCCACCTAATCATTATTCTCTCTGTATGTCTGAGCCTATGAATATCCTCTTCCTTTACTGACCAAAATAACACTGTATTAAAATATGGCAAGGCTCAATGGGTTAAAATGATGAATGACTCTAATGCTGTATGGGAACATGACTTGCCAGTCAGCAAATGGCCACCATTAGTGGTACAGAAAGGTTCATAGCAAGAAAAGCTTACCGGTTTACTGCATCTGTAATATTTTACTTGTATGTCTTTCTTTAAAATCAAAATGTCAAAGCAAACAGTATATTATACTAAACATCATGAGTAATTCAACTTAAGCTATTTTATGTTATGAAGAATATTAATGTACTTTAAACAATCTGCATGGACAAGAACATTCCAATGAAGAATTTCTTTGCCACAGACCAGCTGGCAATGTACGAGAAAACATATTCCCTCTGATAAAATTTTCGATATAATGTCATTACATTTCCAGCAGTGGCGAAAATTCACTGAGGAAAAGGTTATGTTCGCTAAGCAGAAATAAAACTGTACGTATGGACTGTAAAACATAGAGGCCGAATTCTCAAAGGCATAGAAGACTTTGTAGCACCATGTCCTTAATACTTTCACGGTCTTTGAACGTGGATCCAAGTCCAACCTGAAAGTGTCCAACCAGCTCTTTGGACGTGGATACACGTCCAAACAAAGAAATATTCACCATAAATTAGGAGTTGCATCTAGCATCCTGAAATTTGGTCTGATATTAGCCTCACTGAATTTCTAGTTCGATGATACTATTTTCATTCATAAGAAAAATTGAAAAGGTGACCAAAAAACTCTTAGGAAAAAAAGTGATATAAACATTCTTATGTGCTCTTTCAACTCATACTTGTCATAAGTATTTTACTTTAAGCAATATCACCTTCTTTTTTCTCTCAACTTATTCTACAAAGTCTCAGCTTTCTAACAGTATAAAAACAAATCCGCTAATCCAAATACTGTATTTCAGGGTGAAAGAAGTGATCGGAAAAGAAAAAAACTCGAGCACGTGGCAGGGAAGGAGGGAGGGAGAGCAGGAGGGTGGGAAATTGGGAGGGTTCTGCTGGCTGCAGGGGGGGTCGGACAGCATAAGAGTTAATGATTCAATTTGCATATTACATCCTAATGTTCCCTTGTATGTTTCTTATGACTTACTGGCATCAAAACAGTTCGCTTTCGTAACATACAAAGAAATATAAAGGTGTACCTGACAAAGTGTTCGAGTGATGGTAACAAGGTTCCCAAGCCAAAGAGAACACAGCCCCAGGACACACAGTACATTGGTAAGAGTAAGTGAAAATTCAGCACCTGACTGAACACTATACCAGGTATCCACAAAGTCCTGCTAAGTAGACCAAATTTTACTATGTGTAAACAGCTTAACATACCGAGGTGCATTTTTTTCCCCCATAATTATGAACAGATCTACATCTTAAGTTTTACTGCCATAAAACAGGAAAAAAAATATGCATCTCAGTATGTTCAGCCACGTATAAGCACAAATTTCTGTAAACGTAGCGTGACTCCAGTGGACACCACTGATATCCTATGCAGTTCAGTAATTAACATGCTAAACATGATAAATGCAGTCACTTTCAGCACAGCAGTCAACTAACTCCAAAGCATGTTTCAACTTGCTGTATCAAGGGTTGGGCTAAGGGTTGTATCTTACAAACTTAGGTGGTTTTCCAAGACCTCCTCTTTTGGAATTTATTTTGCAAACTACTAACTGCTAATCCCTTGTATGTTACCTACATCAATCTGCAATCAACACAGACTGAATAAATAAAGCACAAGAGAATATATATACACTGTCTGTATGCAAATATAACCTGGTAGGGAAGAGGTCTTGGAGTGCCTCCTAAGGTCCCCAAACTACAGCTTGCAGATGCTCTTGCATTTTACATGGTGTAAAAATTGAAAAGTGCAAATTCAAAATGTGGCAACCACTCACAGTATGCCGATCAGCTTGACAAACTAACACAAGCAAACACTATACAGGAAACGTCCCTGTGGGTGTTTGATGACATGCTAAGTATCTATAATTGGTGACTCAACTCATCACTAGAAACCATATAGTACCTAAAGATGGAACAACTTTTGCCATTTTGCTTTGTCTGTCACTCACCACACAGAACACATTACAAACGATTAATCCCTTGAGTCTGGGTGGCTCTGTTTAGTTTATACTTGCAGCTACCTGACTACTTCATTAAACTTTGAGGGAGTAAATTATGGCAATATCTATCCCCTCCAGTTAAAAAAAAAAATCTCCTAATTCATAATCATTCATCTGATTGTACCATAAACAAAATATATGGTATATACCTTGATTCAAAGGGTTAGGTGATCTCAGATACGACAATGACCACATTTCGGTCAAAGTTTCATGGTTTTAGTTCATATCTACAGCACAAGAAAAGTTCCTAAATTACTTACCCAACTAATGGTAAAGATGCAATCAATAACAACCAAACTACTAATTTAGTGACAGATTTAATGTATTTAACACTTTGCATCTTCAATGCATAACCAGTAAAGCATATGAATTATGTTACATGAGACATATCAGTAATAAAGTACCGTAAATACCCTATGATGGTTAATGTCAATATGGGTAATCGTGTGTTAGGGTTGATGCTGTTTACATACCTATGCATCGTGACGATACAGTTAACCTAAATACACTGTATCACTTGGTGTGTTGTGTGAGAGCGGTCCAAGCATGGGGGGGGGGGGGGGGGAAGAAAAAAAAAAATGAAAAAAAAAAAAAGGTAATTCTAATGAAAGATACTGTACTGTGGATGTATTGTGAAAACCTGGCAACAATGCCAGAGTTGATGGACTAAACTGGGAATGAGACCTCCAGGACAAGCAACTTAACAAAACCGCGTAGCTAACGCTCTTTGGTTCACACAATGGTGGTAATGAATCAAATGGATATTAGAAGTATGATCTTTACAACTATACACATTTAATGGTTTAACACCAGACTGGTATAAGAATTACAGTACAACACTACTGATGCTATTTCAAGACTGACAACCCCAACTACCTTTTCTGACCCTTATCATTTATGTATTTTGTACAGAATTTTGAGGCAACAGGTCTTGCCTTAAGTCTGGAAGAGAACCCTCCCCCCTAATTTCTGATGATTCAGATGTTGCCTAATTTGCTAAATATATGGTAATTGTAAGCATTTCACTCCAGTGATCGGTAGAGTTGGTTTTAGCACAATGATAATGCTTAGGATTTATATTAAAAACACACACACACACACGACACACATTAACCCTTTACTATAATGGCTTTTTTTTCTTCTTTTTTTAAGTTAATTTTTGTTATTGCTATTTGATTTTGTTCAGCCTAAGGAGGCGTCTGGCATCAAACAGGTAAATGAAGGCTTTATCTTATCCCTGTGGTGATACAAGTCTGCTTAAGTGAATAAAATCACCTGAGGAATGTAGGAATAAAATAATGATGATGTACCCAGACTCAAAGAGTTAACTGCTGTATAACAGCTGCAATGCCAAGCTCATTTGAACATAACCCAGTGGACTGCCAATTGAAGCTGTCTTCCTTCTGCAGTCCACTATCCTCCTTTCAGGGGAGAGGCAAGATGCTAAGAGATGTTTGTACTGTTTGGTACAATTGGTGCCACCACACAATGGCATCCTTCTCCGCCATATGAAAAGGTGCTACAATGACGATAGGCACACAAAACTTTGGTAAGAGTGAAAAAGTATTCCTAAAAACTACAAGAATATTGCTTAAATGATGATCAAATGGATACTAGCCATCAAAACTTAGCACCAGAGAGGTGCCAGTATATCTACAGCAGACCTGGTAGTATGTACTACAATGGTAGCTATGGCCTTGGTGGGTAACAGACTCATGGCTGAAGTTATCCCATCTGTCTTTACCACAGGGTCTCTACTCATCCCCAAAGTTCCTTAAAGGCTTGGTAGGTGCTGCTACTCAACTAAAACTCAATATAACATCTTACCTGTGTTCTCTGCTCCTCGGGGTATGATCACATCCGCAAACTTCTTGGTCTGAAGGGAAATGAAAATAATACAGCTCTTTACTGTTTCACTTTGAAATGCTTTATACTAACCAAACATATTATCTAGCATCCAATCCTTTTAGCCCTGTCAGGGGCACAGGGGCCCACGACTAGACTACTCAGTCCTTTTGTGTACAGCGAGGGGGACCAGACACTATTCCAAGTTGCATTATGTGGGCAATAAACCTCAACCATCCCCAGCATGCAAACTTTTATAGGCCACACCCAACTGAGTGTCTTAGCCCACTGGACAACCAAGCATCCATTAGGTCAAAGGGTACATTCAAGATAGTAAATGGTTTCCTGGGTGACAGAAAAAAATCTGTTGTATCATTCTGTGTAAGTGCCTAATGATAGCATTAAATGGGTGAGTGGATGGTGGGGATTTCCCCCTTGGCATATAACAATAAAAAATTCACTGGAACTTCCTTACCAGATGTGGTGATTAGGGGTGCACCTGATAGGGTATCTTCCATTATCCAATATCTAACTGGATAGTTCTCTTATCCAGGCCATAGAGCCAGATAATATTATATATACAGTGTTAAGCCTAGTTAAACCAAACTTAGATGGTATGGTCATGAGGAGAGAATGGATAACAACAGAGTGGTGAAAAAGGTATATCTGAGCAAATTTGAAGGAGGGAGGAGGCGAGATAGGCCATGAAGAAGGTGGAGGGATATGGTGGATATGTGTGTGAAGAAGAGAGAAATGGAAGTCAGTGAGGCTAGGGAACTGACAAGAGATCAAGCTGGATGGATGAATGTTGTGAGAAGAAGTGCATGATCTGGGATATGGCACCCCTTTTAACGTGACAGTGTCCGGACTGACTCCGATGTGAAGCTACAGAATGTGGTGAATGTTTTGGACGTATCAGATAGAGCCAGGACGCTGGGGGCTTGAATAACGAGTGAAAGGAAGCGTGGCCCACTGGACTGGGCAAACTTGGGCAAACTGAACATTGCTACTCCTCATCCTACTCTAGGGTGGGAAAGGAGGTCTGGATGATGAATGATGATGATGAAAGTTCCATTTACCTGTCTATCTATAGCCAGATGCCTCATTCCCATAAGGGGTGGTTACAAACAAATCACCTCCATGTCACCCTGTCCCCTGCCATTTCCTTTGTACGGCCCTTGGTCGTCATCTGTTCGTTAGTCCTGGACTGAGGCATTTTGTTTGCCTTTTTAGTTGGTTGTTTTTTGGAAAGGGGCACTAACCCTCCCCCAACCCACTTGTTGATCCGTAGGGAACATGTATTTGTTGGTTATAAGGTTACCACCAAACCATTTTAAATGATTTTCTGTCTTATACGAAATCATTTGGCTAGTCACTTAATGTAGTGACTCTACAGTATAGTAGCACTACAATGAGTGAGTGGATGATGGGCACCCCTCACCGACCACACTGGCAATGGAGATTAAAAAAGGATAATACTAGAACACGATTACATGCATCATATGAAAATACTTACTGGTAGACAGAATTCCTCAAAAGCTGGCTTAACCAGATTGGTGTACTGATTTAACACAACCTCAAGTGCTCTTCCACGTTCTCTTGTATCACGCATCACTGGAAACAAAGGGTAAAATGATAATAAAACAGACCTTATACATCTAAACACATGCATTACAGAAAATAAACAGTACAAAAATACTGTACGATATTTTGCAAGTCTAAACAAGCAGTTGAAAATCCATCCATCATTCACTCCTGCACTGTCCCATGAGAAGCGTAGGAGAATTATCACAAAAGTTTAAGGAATTATGTGTTCCATGGAGGAAAAAAAAAAAAAAAAAAAAAAAAAAAAAAAAAAAAAATGCAGACATCAATGTTGATGAGGATGTGTTTAGATGGTACAGACATGTGGAGGGAATGGGTGTGAATAAAATGGTGAAAAGGGTGTATCTTGCTAAGGTTGAAGATGGGAAAATGCGTGGTATGCTAAGAAGGTGGATAGGTATGGTAAGGAGCGTGTGAGAGCAAGGTATAGAATTTTACGACAGTATAGAACTGACAGCGGATAGGGCTAGTTGAAAGGATTTTGTTTGAGGGAATGTATGACATAAGTCTGACACCCCTGTCTTTTTCCTGGTGACATGATAACCACTGGATTGACTCTAGCTGACAGGTATTGCAAAGAGCATAAGTGCAGATGTTTATGCCAGTGTAGTGGTCAGGATTGCAATGGCTTGAATGATGAATGTGTAAGTGAGAGTGTGGCCCATTCAATTACGAAGACCCTTAGTTTGTTCTCCCTTTACACCTGGCTTTTCTTGTTCTCTGGCTCCAAACTCATGCCATCCTTGGGTGGGAAAAGATGTTGGAAGGAAAAGGATGGCATGGGTGATGGTGATGATGAATGAAATAATGACGACAACAAAATTGATGATGATGATGATGATGGTTTCATAACTCTTCAACTTAAAATTGGGGTGATATTTCAGACTACAGCTGTACGCACCTCTCCTGGCCAGTCTTGTGTCAGCATCCGAGTCCACAAAAAGCTTCATATGGAAGAGTGCTCGGATCTCTGGCTGATAAAACATCAAGATCCCCTCAAACAGGACAACATCTGCCGGATATATCGTGGTTGTGCTCTCCAGTCTGTTGACAACATAGTTAATGAAATACACATTCAAGGATCTATCCAGTAAAAAGCCAATCCTATATTTCCCCTTCAAGGTGTAAGGGCCAATGGTTAGTCAACTCTAACCTAAAATAATTATGAGTAGGTGACTAGTCTGCACCCCTACTGGCACACCAAAACTGTAAAACCCCTAGCAAACTCCTGTGGATCTGAACCTGCATACAACACATGACTGTCAGCCAGAATAAAGTCTTTAGAGTGTCAGACTAACAGGTACAGGCCTGTATATAATATCAAGACTTTCCACTCATACTCCGTACCATATCTGACTGGGGCTGACAAGGAGCCTACACTTGGTGGTACTGTGCGCCTTGGGTGAAGCAGCTGTGGCGTCCAACCTGGAGCCAAACTCATACTTCCCTGCACCTCACTGTGGGAGAAACTCTGGTCTGACCTGGGTAAAGCCCTATCTATCCCTACACAGTGTAAGTATTGTACAGTACCAGCCGGATGACACCATACATGCAACTGCCAACCTGTGGTTGACATGTCTGCCTGGCCAGACTAACAGAACATAATCTGCAACAATAACAATGATGTCTTATTTTTTACTTCAAACAAAGGAACATCTAATGGGAAGCCCTACCCTTTCCAATTAATTTCTCTCAACTGGGATGCTTATTAATATATCCATTCAAGTAACACCCTCAAAACTAATGAATTAGTGAAGCTATTTTAACCATTAAAAACATTTGTGATTGCCAAGAAATCCTTGGCACTAAAATATTTTGGTACAAAGTGGAACAAGAAATAAATATGGAGGTTCTAAGTATCAAGTACTGTATAAGAGAATAAGAAAGGCTCATACAAAGTACTTCAAAAATGAATAACAATTTCAACATGATCCACTGACTGTATAACCACACTGTAAATGGTGAGGTGGATGTGTAGTACCACACTGAGGGACAGAATAACCTGTGCAGATTTAGGACAGTTGGGCAGGACAATGAGTCTTAAAAAAGTGATGTGCATGGCTAGGCTGAGAAGGTTAGAGAGGGTTTGTAAGAGTAACTGGGTGAGGCTTAGTACATGCTTAAATGAAGGGGAAAGGTAAGCCTCTGCTGGCAACCCAAGGAAAACATGGTACAACATCCTGGAGAAGGGACTTGACCAAAAGACTGCAGGAAACCATGCACCTTGGAAGGCACCTCTATCAGATGGGATGGGGGTGGGGGAAGATAACACATGGAGGCATAAAAAAGTATACACAAAACAAATATCAGACAGCACATACCTTGAGTTGGTAACAAAGTCATAGTTTGGAATCTTGCATATCTTGCCATTTAATATTTGATGAAGGGTTTTCAGTACAAGCTCATTATCAAAGGCATCGGGATGGTCAAAGTTGAAGACGCCCTGGAAACACACCAAATACTTTATTTCACCTTTCCCAACACAACCTAAATAACTCATGACTAACCTCTGCAATACACTGATCCCACTTTTCATTTTACTCTTGGTATCACTAGACAACTTAAATAATCTTGTAAGACTCTTTTCATACTAATGGGTTTAGAAATATCCTTCACTACTTGAACTGGTGATGGGGAGGGATGCCTTCACAGGGTCATCTATATAACCAGGCAGAGAAGACTAATAGCCTACAAATTTACCTGAACTTCAATCCTCATGGAGCATAGTGGAATGTAAGAGAAGGGCAACTTTAGCCTGAATTTCACTGGATTCACACCAAGAGAACCAGGAGCCACAGCAGCAATTAATCCATCCATCCATCATCCAATCCTATGTCGCCCCATGAGAAGTGTAGGAGCCCGGGGCTATGCAAGTTGGTCCCGACATTTAAGATAAAATAGGTTTAAATGATAAATAAAATGAACTGTATGCAGCCAAAATAAAATCTAAAAGATGCATCAGTATACAGCAATTTGTTGTACTGAGGATTCTTAATGTACAGTACAGTGAACCCCCTTTATACTGAACTAATTGGGTGGAAATACAGTTAAAAGTTGTTATAACTGCAATTTGTACTACTGGGCATCTAATTCATATTTTTAATGACCTACAGCTTTACTCTTTAATGTTTTAAATTCTGCTTTTCTTGAGTGCTGAGAAAGCCAAACCCAGAGAAAGCATTATTATAGTGTAATAACACAGAAAACCGGTAACACACGAGTCAAAGTTGATGTACAGGAAAGTGACTTTGACATTAAGTACCGTAAACTGGGGTGAATTCGGACTCGGGGCGAATTCGGATATTATTGCAATAAAAAGTTGTTTAAATTAATTAATAATTAATGAATAAACATATTAGAAATCTGTTTGCTCCCAATTGTTTGTAATTCTTTACTGTAATTTCGTGTATAACGATACTTAATATATCACGTGACACATACCAAATATATACTAAAAAGCAAACATATGTAAAAAGAATAAAATTTTAAACATTGGCAAACTTTCTTTGGCAGAAATGTTAATGAATAGATGCAGGAAAATCTTCAGTGCCCGGATGTACTTTCATGCGTAGTGTGAAAGTGAAAAGTAAGTAATTGGTGTTATCTTCTCAATTAATCTCTTAACTGGGCATTTAATGAATTTTTAAAATTTTAATGCAAATTGGAGTCAGTTCGGACATGGGGTGAATTCGGACAGGGGGAGTATGAACGAAAAAGTACAGTAACACTTTTTACAACGTACAATTGCTTATAATTTGCCAGATGTGGATACTGTGTGTAATTGGGTTCATATGTATCATTTACAGGTATACTCTTGAGCTTTTATGGTACTACCTGTTTAAACAAGGTCACCCAATGACTCGAACATTTAAGAAAAGAACTGGTGGAGATCAAGGTCCTTATCGTAGTGAAAAAGGCAAGCAAAAAACTGGTAAAGCCAAATAATCATGATAAATATCACCTGTAACTTATAATCCATCAGTCTTCCAAAAACGAAATTATTAGTCAAGAAATTATTGTTCCATATACAGTACTAAGGTTTGTAGCTAGATTTATCTTATCTACATGTGTTCTAATATGTTTTATTTAAACCAAGGAAAAAAATAAAATTGCTGTTGTGTTCATATCTCATTATAGTCATTAGCTTATTTTGTCAGGGAGTGGCATTATTTTTGTACTGGAAGAACATTTTTTTTTAAAGCCCCAGAGCGTCCGAAATGGCCCCACGTACGTCCGAGACTAAACTGGGAACCCAGGGTAGTCATATGCATTCATTTTCTATTTATGTACAAATTTATACAGTGTGTCCGAATTCACCAAAGTTTGAGTACAAATTCGGACACCCATTACTATATTTGCTATAATTATATATGAAACATTTTAAATTTTGTACTGCTATGATTCGATACCCTAGTGGACCAGCTCAACATACAGTACTTAAGATCTTGGACTGAATTAAAAACTAGATTATATGGCACAAAAAATTGAAAAAATCGTCCGAATTCACCCCAGTTTACGGTAGCTTAGGATTACAGGTTATGGGTACATGACAGAACAGACAAGCCTAGTGTGCTTTACTACAACCATGAGGGA
This sequence comes from Coenobita brevimanus, assembly GCF_032717465.1. Classification (NCBI taxonomy): domain Eukaryota; kingdom Metazoa; phylum Arthropoda; class Malacostraca; order Decapoda; family Coenobitidae; genus Coenobita; species Coenobita brevimanus. Next base: position 44,874,823 of record NC_136983.1, on the reverse strand, counting down.
AGGATGCTTCTAAACAAAGGAAACTGAATGCCAAACAGCATTTATTCTGAAACAATAGACATCATTCTGAAATGCTAATGGAGGGGTCCATTATATTGTGTCCAGTACAATGAGGGTCCACATTACTGCAATGCCATTCCTGGCTTACATACATCAGTGTCCCTTAATTAGCAAACCAAATCAAGGATATACAGTACAGGAGTCCCCCAATTATCGGTGGGGGATACGTTCCAAGACCCTAGTGGATAAATGAAACAGGTGGATAGTACCACACCCTATACGGTATATACACATAAAGGATGCACTTTATGGCTTCTCTTTGGCATATCTGAATTGTCAGCATCATTACTCTTGCGGTTTGGAGCCACTGTTAAGTAACACAGGGATTACTTGAACGCAAGCACTGTGATACCACAACAGTCAATCTGATACCGGAGACGGCTACTGAGTGACTAATAACGGTCAGGTGGCGTATACAGCGTGGATACGCTGGACAAAGGCATGATTCATGTCCCGGGTGGGACGTCACGAGATTTCATCACGCTACTCAGAATGGTAAGCAATTCAGAACTTATGAATTGTTTATTTTGGAATTTTCCATTTATAGTAATATTTTCTGACCAAGGTTGATCGCAGATAACTGAAACCGTGGATAGCAGTACTGTGGATCACGGGGACCACTGTACAGGCAGTCCACACTAATAGTTAGAGATACGTTCCAAAATCTCCCAACTTTTCCCACAGAACTGATACACTAAACTGAAGGCAACTGCAGCATCAGCTATGCAAGAAGCAGTGGAAATGAAATAAGCAATTTTTCTTAAAGTGGATTTGATTAAGGGGGGGGAGGGGGGGGAGACTCATTTACAATGAACTTATTGTGCTTTTCATGACTTACATGTGTGTGCATTTTCCATGATACAAACTGCTAAACTGAGAAAGCTTAATATAATAATGGCTGACCTTTTGTTTCTCTTCCATAACTGCCAAACAGTTTACCTTTAGTTTCTCAAAAGCACTGGTTGTTCAAAAGAATTCACTTGTGTTCAAAACCTTGAACTAACATCATAAATACCACTTCACAAGCAGTAGCTACTGCACAAGAAAACTGGCACCTACTAAACCTTGTAATCCTCCGTCATAATATCTGTACTGGAATTTTTCTTGTGATTCACTTACACTCCTTTGTCCCAACCAGCTTTCTAAGTCATGAATATAATGTACCACACTACATGATACTAAAGCGGTGTTCTTACCTTTAGGGCTTTGGCACTTTCTTCAGGATTGAGTGGGCGGTAGAATGCGTCCTGAGATATACAGACCACACGGCGCTGTGAGTGTTCTATGTCATCCTGACCCAGACGCTCCATGATACGCTTACATACTGTTGACTAGAACAAATTATAGTCAGAAATATCATGTCCACTAGATATCACCTAAAAAATAAATAAATAAATAAAAATAATAAAAAAATAAAGAAATGGTAACAGAACGAATTTAATTCTGAAATACAGTATCCACCAAACATCACGCATTAAAAAAGCAAGCAAGCCAGTAATGGTAAGAGAACAAATCATAATTACAAATATGACATCCACCATGGTCACATAAAAATACAAAGTTCAGTAATGGTAACAGAACAAATTATACAGTAGTCAGAAATACAATGTCCACCAGATGCCACATTAACCCCTAAAACGCGGATCGTCGCATTTGCGACGGTCGGCCCAAAGGGCAGAACGGCGGATCGTCGCGTTTGCGATTTGAGTTAATTTTGAATAACCGCGGGCAAGCAGGCTCCAGCTGGTATTGTCTATCAGTCCCGCCACCCGTGAGCTACGTTTAGCACACTTGACCTTTGTACTACTGACCTCAGTTGTTGTCAAGTATCATTTTTTTTTACCCACCGACGCACCGATGCGCGGCCCTCCCTCGTCGTGCGATATGGCAACGCGCGGACGGCTGATACGTGTCAATCTGCGCCGTCATCTCGCAAGCACTTTTTGCTATTGGGAAACGCTTGTTTCCCCAGTTGTCACACTGTCATTTTTTCGCGCGGTTTGCCCCAGAATAGCGTCAGTCCACGCAAATCTGCCACGGTGACACCATGTCGAACTCGAGCTCTTCCGAGTCTGTGCCTTCTAGCCCTCCGAAAAAGGGTTTTGTGACCTCAACCCCCTTCAAAACCTTACCAGGAACTACTAAGGGCCTAAGTGACTCTGCAATAGCCTCAGAACTTTTGAAAGCCTCAATGGACTATGGCAGTGATGTCAGTGTGTGGTCGAGCCTGGCTGAGTCTGACACACAATCCAGTGCAGAGTCCGGGCCAGAAGTGATTGTTTCTGTGCTGGAGGAGAGTGTGTCAGTGCCCAGCACCTCAGCAGGGAAGGCTCCTGTGAGAAGGGGCCTCGAGTATGGGAAGGGGGAAAAACGGAAAAGGAGCGGTGACCCCAGCTCACCGCCATTGTCCCCTACGCCATGTCACGCCACCGCAAGCCCGCCACGTACTCCCAGCCCTGTTCTCTCGTCCTCCTCCTCTGCTGCCCTGTCTCCTGAGTCGTCGGAGTCTCCTTCACCACCTCGAAAGGGAAGTAAACGTGCAACATTACGTTTGAGAGGTTTTCGTAGGCCTAGTGTTCGTGTTGGTAGAGCAAAAACTTTGTCCCCTAGTATAAGGCTAGCTCGTAGGGAGGGAACTCGCACTAGGCAACTCGGCAGTCACGCCACCGCGAGTGACCTTGAGCCCAGTGATAATGTCCCCACCACCACCACCACCACCACCACCACAACACCAACACGACCTGGGATAGCCTCTGCCTCACATACTGTTGCCCCGCCTGCCTCACCCACTCCCACACGACCTGCCTCACCCCCCGCCGCCCCAAGCACCTCCCAGCCTAGGCAGGGAACGCTGGATGCCTTCGTGTGGTCAGAGGGATCAGATTTTGTGCCGGAGGATCTGCCCTTTGACGACAGTGGGTGTGGACTTCAGGCTGACTTCCCTGTGGACGAGGATGGTGAATGCCTTGACTACCTGTTGGCCTTCCTTGACGACGAGGTTATGGAGCACATCTGTACCGAGACAAACAGGTACGAGGGGCAATGTGCTCCAGTTCGCGAAGGAGAAGGTGAGGCGGCCACACCATCCACATCGCGGATGGCAGCATGGGTGCCTCTTACGATCCGCAAACTTTTTGTATTTATTGGATTGATGTTGCTAATGCCGGACAACTGGAAACACAAGTTAGAAGAATACTGGACTTCTGACGAGCTGTGCCCAACACCCATTTTCAATAAATACATGAGCCGCGATCGTTTTAGGCAGCTGATGACTTACCTTCACTTCGCGAACAATGATGAGCCTTCCCAAACTGACCCATTATGGAAAGTGAGGGGAATCCTGAACATGATCAAGGATAAGTTTACGAGGTTCCTGCGCCCTTTCAAGAAAGTCGTGATTGACGAGTCCTTGGTATTGTTCAGGGGCCGTCTTCGGTTCGTCCAGTACATTCCAAGCAAACGCCACCGCTTTGGAATCAAGTTTTTCGTGCTGTGCGACGCTTGCAAGACGGGGTTCATCCTTGACTTCGTCATTTACACCGCCAGCAATGTCGATTTGGATAAGACTGACCCCCTTGGATTCTCTGGTTCGGTAGTGAAAGTGCTTTTGGAAAAGTACTTTGGCAAGAATCATGTCCTGTATACGGACAATTACTATACCGCTCCTAAACTCGCCAAGTACCTTTCTGAACACGGCGTCGGCTCCTGTGGCACTGTCAGAAGCAAAAGGGCACATTACCCTGCCTTCCCCGAGGCTGAAAAGTCAAAGCGGGGAGACGTGCACCTGAAGAAATCTGACAAGATGCTTGCGATCAGGTGGCATGATAAGAGAGTCGTGAACATGCTCACCACAGTACACAAGGGGGAAATGCTGGTAACAGGGAAGGTCGACAGAAGGACTGGCGAGCCTGTGATGAAGCCTGATGCTGTAACTGACTATAACGTCAATATGCGGCTGGTGGACAAGTCTGATATGATGATTGGAGAGATTGACTGCCTGAGGAAAAATCGTCGTTGGTACAGGAAGGTGTTCTTGCACTTGATTGATATGTGCATGTTGAACGCCTTCATCCTGTATAAAATCAAGAACAGGAAGCCAGCCAACTACTCTCTCAGACGATTTTCCAAGACTTGTGTCTACCAGCTGCTTCAGCGTTACGGCCAGGTTCTTTCTACAGGTCCCAAACGCCACCCTCACACACCTCCAGACCGCCTACAGTGTATGGCCTACCTTCAGCGACACCGCCTGGAGCCACTGCCAGCCACTGCAAAGAGGGGGAAAGCACTGGGGAGGTGTCATGTGTGCAGCCACACTACCAGGCAGGAAAGAACCTTTAGGCGCACCTCCTTGCAGTGCAAAGAGTGCAAAGTTCCCCTCTGTGCTTACCCGTGTTTCTTTGACTACCACAGCCTAAGTAGATTTTGAAAATAAGGGTAAGATTCTTTGAAATAATACTGAGAGTGACAGTGATAATATTGTTTAGTTTTCTTTTACGTGCTGACAGTGACAGCCTGATGAGTGTAAATTAGTGTATGTACTTGTAAAAGCAATGACAGTGACAGTGTTTTTTGGTGTAAATAATTGTACATAGTAATAATATAAGTATTGCGAGTGACAGTCACTCCAGTGTAAGAAGATGAAAGCATATTTTCCTATTCTATGTTCTGACAGTGACAGTTTGTTGTGTAGAAAATATTATTTTTATAACACTGGACAGTGACACTGATGAATAAGGCAAAAAAAAGAACAGATACAGTGAAAGTGAGCGACAGAAATGAAGTGCGAGTGGCCGACAGGAGCGAGAATAAAGTGCCTGCCGTAAGGCTGAATAAACTCGCGCCGCGGTGGTCTTCCTCAGTCCCAATCCACAATACTGGCAGTGACAGTGATTTTTATGGCCGTAATAGTGACAGGCAAACGTTTGCGAAGTCCTATGATGAAAAAAAATGTAGTATACGTGTTTTTTGCCAAGAAAAGGCAAATGTGACAATAGTGACGGGAAGATCGCCACCGCGCTGCATGTCGGCCGTGCGCTCCGTTCATTTTAGCCTTATTTTCAGTGCTCATTTACAAATACGGATTCCAAACAACCTGTACGTTGTTGTATAAAGTGTACTGTGACAGATTGAGGCTGTGGTAGAAAGAAAACCGGGTTTCTGGAGGTGTGAGAGTGAAGACTTTGTTACCCAACTTTGCAAGTCTTCACAAGTCCTTTGGTAGTCAATGAAGGCTCAACATGTGGCTCAGGAGAAAGCTGAATGTAAGTACTATATGCCATAAAAATTTTAATGCTCTAGGGTTAATCTATGATTTTTGGCAAATATTTTCCCACAGGTACTCAGACCCCGCTACAACCCCTCCACAGCGGGGGGATCGCCCGTACACAGCCGCATTTTAGGGGTTAAAGCTAACCTAAAAATAATAATAATGATGATAATAATAATAATTATTATTATTATTATGTACAGTAATGGTACTTTTGTAGCAGACCAGAAGTTCCTCTGAGACTAAAAGCTCCTAAATGACCTTTGCTCCTGCTCCTCTGATGACGACACACTGACGCTCCGTCCGCCTCACCCTGTGTAAGTTTTTGTTTATCATCACCACCATCATTATCTGGACCTCCATTCCAACCCTATGGCAGAGTGAGGAGTAGCAAATGTCCAGACAGCCCAAGTCTGCCCAATCCAATGGGCCACTCCTCCATTCACTCATCATTCAAGGCTCTGATACACCCCAAACTTTCACCTCATTCGGTAGCTTCATATAAACGTTAGGGGGACAATAATCTAACAAAGCATCTTTACAAAGGGCCAACACAGAGGAGGAGGCCATGATGTTATCAGTGTGATTTCATCAATCACACACATGCTATTACCATTTAGGAACCCCTGAGCCAGGTAACTCTTGGTCTACTAAACTGTATCATCAAATCACACTTAGAAATATAAGATCCACCAGATATCACATAAAATATGATAATCAATAAAGTAATGGTATCAACCATTCTCACATTACCCCCTTCAACACAAGAATATACTGTATTCTGTAGTTCATTTTGGCTGCTCCAGATGGCTCTGATGCTGCAGACAGAAGTGGTGGTACCAATATAACAAATGTCCCTTAACTACAGTACTTCCTCATCCTCAGAAAGAAGCATGGTGGGCTGAAAGAGAAGTGTAAATGATTCCAGGTTCACATTTTGGATGAACCTTGAGCAACAACAACAACCAAACGACTAACTAAACCTGAAAAAGACCTTATTGGTAAAGGATTAAGGATGGCTACAATTCCTCCAATTCCAGAAGTCTCCTGCAAGCTGAATACTGTACAAAGATCTGGAAAGAGCAAGAACCAAATACCCTGTCCAATAAACATGACATCTTCAGACTCAAGGGATTAAAGCTAGAAAACCACCCACCTCCCCTTGCAGGCATGACATAAAGGGCCTTCATTTCATTCTTGTGATTCAAATATCATTAACACCTGGAATGCCTTGTGGGGATAGGACAGTGTTACTTAGGCATTATCTTTCATCTTAGGAACAGTAAGAGCCAATCCCATACACTGTATATTAGCTACCTGTATATGAGAGAGGGGGGTGTGAATTAGGAGCAAGGCAGTGAAATGGCGGGGGACAGGGCGATGTGGAGGCGATTTGTCAGTGGCCACCCCATGTGGGATTAGGGCGTCTGGCAATAGATAGATAGATAGACTCTCTTGATGGTACAAGTCTGAAGGCTAGGCTAGTGCAGTCTGTAGGCCTCATCAACATGGCAGTTCCCACAATGACACAATACAGTACCACATGTCCTTTTACATTTTCTTTTTTTTTTTTTTTAATACACAATACTGTATCATAAAATGTTTTATCTATCTACAACCAGATGCCATAATCCCGTGAGAGGTGGCTGTTTGTCTCTGAGCTGCCGTAGTTGTGTTACGGGAAGGGACATTAACCTACGCCAACCCACTTCTTTACACGCAGGGAACAAAATGTAACTGTCCATAAAAATTCCACTGTTACCTCATAAGCTGTTCAGCCAGCTTTCAAATTAATAATACAGTACCAGATGTATAGAAAAATTACAAACATTCTGGCACACATTACCAGCACATTAAGAGAACTTACTGTATTTTATATTCTGATCTTGTTAAAGACTCTTCCAACTGACAGAGTTAGCTATGGTCTTCACTAAGCTTTCTGCTGCAGGAGACTCTTCCCAAGATGAATAAATACTTCTGGTGGTATCACTGCTACATTAGTTAATTTTATAAACTGTTCTTGGCAATGACCAAATTCAACAAAAGTAGTGCACAGAATTACGCAGAACAGTCGTTTACATGTAAAGTTCTTAAAATTGGTGCTCTTGCAAAGCAGGAAAGATTATGCATTACTGATTACTATTTTCATCACCATAAAAGTTGTGTGTATTGGAGGGTAATGTTACTAAGTAGGAACAAATAATCATATTCTAATGCCGGTCACCCCTTGCATGATGCTGCTTCCGGCATGCGATGCGTTAAGTGAAATGTGTCACATTGGACCCGTGTGAACAAAGCTTGGGTATAATTTTCTGGAGCCCCTATTGATTAAACCTAAAATCAGCAACCCAACTTGAACAATACCCTCTGGAGGTTACGACTGATAACACAGAAATGACGTCTCGAGCTTAACTGTGTCACATAAACAAAGCTTGCAACATAACCTTCTAAAACCACTCTGGATTATAACAGAACAAAGATGCCTTACCTTCCCAGAAGCCGTTCCCCCAGCCACCCCTATCAAAAACGGTGTCTTGGGTGCCACGCCATTGGCCATCCCATTATAGCCTCGGCTGGGAGAATCCTCTAATTTGTGCGTGGACATTGCTTGTGTTTGGCTGGCGTCTTCTGCTTCACGCTCCTGGGGGTCGTATCTTTTCATACACCAGGATCTTGTAAACTCTGGGGCAAAATTCGGGTTCCCACTCATACTCCTGACCACGTATGCATTTACTGGGCGGGATTTATTAATTCTGATAAATGTGGCTGTTTTGTGGACTCCATATAATAGGCACTTTCGCAACATTACACTTCACTCCACGTGGGAACTCTTGGTACATTCTTAAGGTGAATACCCGGCCCGGATCAATAGTGCCATTTCCCCTTATTCTTTATAACTAAACTTAAACAAATGTTGTAAATTCTCTTATACAGAATTAGTATTCACGTTTTACAAAGTATAAAATGAAGACTTATAATACTAACATGGTATGAGTACCATCAGCTACTAAGGTAACAACTGCGTGCAAACGAGGGTGATGATTGTGAAATGCATATTTAATAAGGGTCACTGGGTCAGCACCAGAGAGGGTCACAGAAGGTTATACACCTCCTACTTATTTTTTCCCCTTAGCATTTCTACTGAGGGATGATCGTGGAAACGAAATCAACGTGTGCCATAAGTACCAGAATGCAGATTTTTTTTTTTCTTTTATAGAGCAGTCTTATTGTGGGTGGAAACCATTTGTTCACTGGATGATGATGATGATGATGATGATCATGATCATGATCATGATCATCATCATCATCATTCCCATTAAATAATGAGGTGGGGAGAAGTAAGAAAGATAAAACACAAAGGTAAGAAATTGTCAGGTGCTCAATGAAATGGGCCACGCAGTCAAGGCCGTAAGCCTTTAAACTAAAGGGTAATTAACTATGAATGTCTCTTCTCTGGAAGGGTTGGGCTAATCACCTGATGAAAAGGCTGGCTGAAGTGAGACGTAGTCACAGAAGGAAGCGAACAGAACTGTCAGACGCAATGAGGAGGGGACAACTTTTGTCTCTTTACCCTGTCCTTCATTTCACATGACCATAGTCCGTTTGTTTTCATCTGACGGAACTGGGCCACCTCCCCAATCTGAAGACTAAGTAGTGGTGAAACGAAACCTGATGGGCCTTAGCTATGAGGAGGGAACAGGTCTTCTGGGATGCTAGTCAAATCGACCCTCCTGTTTGACAACAGTACACTTGGATATCAACTGAGCTGAAAGGGATTTGTGATCTTTGTCAGGTTAGAGTAAACGCAATATAGTTCGGCGAGTGGGTTTAAGGTCGGGAGGGGTGGATGGATGTTGAAGTCACTGAATGTAAGAAGCCGAGGTGTGGGGGTTGATGGGGTTGAGGTGCTGACAGGGACCGAGGCACGGAGCTAGGAGCACTGGACAAGGGGTGGCACTTTTCTTTCTTTTTTTTTTTTTTTGGCTTGATTATAGTCGGGCTGACTTTATATTAAAGGTTATGTGCAACAATCTATATAAAGGACAATACTTGGAAAATATGAGAACACAGTAATGCCTGTGTGGTGGAGTTAGGATTCCGGGGGCTTGAATGGTGAATTACTCGCCTGGTTATTCACCTGACTGGTCTCCCCATCATACATTAGAAGTAAAGATTGGGGAGAGACCCACAGCGGCTGACACGACAGCTTAACTAAGTGGTCAAGTTGGAGAGTGTTTTGTCCAGAATAAAATGCATTTGCTATAATACTGATAAAGTCTGGACCCAAGATGTTGTGTCAGAGCTTGTGTAAAGGGGTTTGGAGTTGGAGCAGCTGTAGTATCTGCTGGAAGTGAGTTCCGACCATCTACCACTCTAACAGTAAAGAAACGACGTTTGGTTTGAGTTACAAGTATGTGGAGGTTTAGCCTACTTTGTTGAATGTAAACCTCCATTGTACTAAGGCAGCCTCAGTGCCCTTCTCATCTCCCGCAGCGCTGGCAAGGTACTGAGGGTTGTGCTGGTGCAGCCTGGTGTTGGGGGCGGGTCTGGCAGTTTTGTTAGCCATCTGTCCAGTCTGTGTTTGAAGGATTCTGCCTTGATTCCTGTCAGCTCCATCATCTCCGCTGGCTACAGCTGAAAAGGCACGATGCATTTTGCGAGAAACAGTTGTGCACAATGGTCTTTAGTCGTTGTGTTGTGTCTTCCATACTCCTCACGTAGCGCTCTTTCTCTTCTTTGATGGTGGTTAGCTTTCAGTCCCACATTTAGGGCCATTCCCTACGAGATCTGCCAAACATAAATTGCCCAGCATCGTTTTCTCCTCTGAAGTTTTCATCCCTCTAGTCTCTCCCAATAATTCACGCTTGTAGAGCTTCTCTGGTGTGCTTCTAATTTTATAATAACACCTGTCTTATGTGGTGACGGCAATTGACAACAGTACTCCACTCTGGGTAGAACAGGGGGCTTTTCACAGGGTTGGCATACATCCGCTCTCCCTTTTATGGACAGTTCTCAGAATTCACCCAGATAGTTTCCTGGCTGTCTCAACAACTTTGTTAATATGACGGGAGGTGGTTGGATCCTCACTCATATATACTTATAAGCTATGTACATGTTCTTCTGCCGTAATGTCAGCGTGATGGAAATGGTATAGAATCGGGTGTTTGATATTGAGGTGGCCACATTGCAATACTGTACTGTATTTCAAACATCTCTCCATTCAGCGCCACTCTGCTTACGTCCGTCCAGTGCAACATGCGGTTAAATTTTCTTATAGAAGGTGCACATTCCCCTCTCTTTCAATTTTCATTTTGACTCTTGTGTTACCGCAAAATTGTCGCTTGTGAATGTTGCAACTCTGAGTCAGTATCCCCTGTCATGATTAGAAAGAGCAGGGTCCCCACACTGAACCTTGGGAAGCACTCCTTACTACGGCACTGGTGGGTGACATCTGACCCTGCATCGTCAATTGTGGTATTATAATTATTATTAATATCATTATTATTATTGCCTTACTGCTACCACCATCACCACCACCACTACTATAAAAAAAAATACTACCACCACCATCACCACCACCACTACTACTACCACCACCATCACCACCACCACTACTACTACCACCACCATCACCACCACCACTACTACTACCACCACCATCACTACCACCACTACTACTACCACCACCATCACCACCACCACTACTACTACCACCACCATCACCACCACCACTACTACTACCACCACCATCACCACCACCACTACTACTACCACCACCATCACCACCACCACTTCTACTACTAGTATCACCACCACCACCAGCACCACCACCACCACTTCTACTACTACTATCACCACCACCACCAGCACCACCACCACCACCAAAACTACACGTCAAGGAATTAAGCAAAACACGTGGGCAACAGCAAAAATAAACAAAAAAATAATGGAGTGCGTGAAAGGGTTATCGCGCTGTCATGGCCCGGGGGCGACATGAACAAGAGGGATATACCGACTCACTTCCTCCTATTGTGCTGCTGTGATGGACGAGTCTTGGTCTTCCTCTCCTCCTCCTTTTTCTGTGACATTTTACGAGTATTTGTAGGGTCAAAAGTTAAACCACACATAGACATACGTTGAGGGATGCCATAGTCTTGTGAGTTCATCAATCATCACAGAAATTTGAACAGATGTGTCACTGTACTATGGCTTTGTGTAGGGACCATTTTGCCTTCCCCAAGCAATGTATTATTATTATTAATAATTTTGTGCTGGGAGGGGGTTGGTGATAGCCAATACCCTCTTCAGGCATAAAATGATCCACAGGTATACATGGCGAGTGATGAGAAGGGTGGGTGGTGAACTGAATGAAAGGAAGGCAATGATTGATTATGTGTGTGTGGATGAAAGGATGCGAAGATGTGTAATGGATGCAAGAGCTTAAAGAGGTTGGGGGAGTGGACTTTCTGACTACTACTTGGTGGTGGCCAGAATTAGGATTCAGGTAAGATGGAGGAATAGAAGAAGGGAAAGACGAGAGGGAGTAGTTGCAAGGAGAGTGGAAAGGTTACAAGAGGATGAGAAAAAGGCAGAGTATAAGAGAGAAGTGGAGGAACGATTGGGCAAATATGAACTGGAGCAGATGGGAGACGTGGAAGGTGTGTGTAGGATATTTACAGAAGAAATATGTGCAGCATGTGATGTGGTGTGTGGAAGGAAGAGAAGACGGAGGGGGGTGCAAGGAACAGCGTGGTGGACTGAAGAGGTGAGACAGGCTGTGGCACAAAAGAAGAAAGCATACAATGAATGGATGAGAAATAGGGGCGTGGAATAAGTTGAGAGGCGGAAGAGAGAGTTGTATGTAGAAAGAAAGAGAGGTGAAAAGATTAGTAAGAAAGAGTAAGAAGAGAGTGGATGAGGAATTTGGAAGGAATTTGAGTGTAAAGTGGAGGGACTGTAAGAAAATGTTCTGGAAAGAGGTGAAAAGAGTAAGACAGGGTGGAAGTGAAGTTAGCAGGGGAGTGAAAGATAAAAATGGTAGATTACTAGTGGAGAAGGGAGAAAAAGTGAGCAGATGGAGAGAACACTTCAAGGAATTGCTGAACATAGAGGATGGAAGTAATGCGAGTATAAGTGGCTGGGGAATGGCTGGGAGAAGGAGGGAGGTGAGAAGACAGGAAGAAATCAGTAGGACAGAAGTTGTGGAAGCAATGAAGAAAGTTAAATCGGGGAAAGACCCAGGAATTGATGGAGTGTGTGGTGAAATGCTGAAGCATGGGGGAGAGATAGTAGTAGAATGGATGTGGAAGATGTGCAGATTGGCCTGGGAGGATGGTAGAGTCCTGGAGGATTGGAAGTCAGGTATAATTATTCCCTTGTACAAAGGAAAAGGGGAAAAAGAAGTGTGTGGTAATCATAGGGGCATTTGTCTTCTTAGTATAACAGGAAAAGTGTATGGCAGGATACTTATTGACAGAGTTAGAGAAAGAACAGAGGCATTAGTTGGAGAAGAACAGGGAGGCTTTAGGAAGGGAAGAGGTTGTGTAGATCAGATATTCATTCTTAGATCTTTAGTGGAAAAGTTTCTAGAGAAGGGAAAGAAGTTGTATGCGGCTTTCATGGATTTGGAGAATGCATATGACAGGGTGGATAGACAAGGATTGTGGAAAGTGTTAAGAATTATGGAGTAGATGGGAAGTTGTTGAATGCTGTGAAGAGTATGTACGATGGTGCTAAGGCTGCAGTGCGTGTGGATGGTGAACTTAGTGAATTTTTCTCTTTGAAAGTTGGGTTGAAACAGGGATGTGTCATGTCTCCATGGTTGTTCAATCTGTACATTGATGTGGTAATAAAAGAGGTGCAAGGTGGGGTAGTGGATGTTGGAGTGGCCTTGGTGAGAGAGGATAGTGTTTAGAAACTCCCTGTACTGTTGTTTGCAGATGATACTGTGTTGTTAAGTGAAGACGAAGGGGAGCTGCAAGGCTTGGTGGATGAGTTTGGGAGAGTGTGTAAGAAACGGAATCTAAAGGTGAATGTAGGGAAGAGTAAAGTGACGGTTTTTGAGAGAGGTCATGTCAGTGAATGTACAGCGAGGTTGGATGGTGAGGAATTGGAAAATGTGAGTACGTTTAAGTACTTGGGTAGTGTGATGAGTAAGGATGGAGGTTTGGAGGGTGAAGTGCTTGAAAGGGTACAGCAGGCAAGAAAGGTTGCTGGCTCTTTGAAAGCAGTGATAAGAAACAGGGAAGTGAGCATGGAAGTGAAAAAGTTACTACATGACAGTATTGTGATACCAACTCTAACGTATGGAAGTGAAGCTTGGACGTTGTTGGAAGGACACAAGTCAAGAGTGAGAGCAGTGGAAATGGGTTATTTAAGAGGAGCCTGTGGAGTCACATGGAGAGACAGGTTGACGAATGAGGATATAAAGGAGTGTTGTGGTGTGGATGTAGATGTGATAGGAAGCGTTATGAGGAACACACTGAGGTGGTTTGGCCATGTGGAGAGGATGGAGGGTGAAAGACTGACAGAGAGAATGTATGTGAGTGAGGTGGAGGGGGGAAGAGGGAGGGGGAGGCCGAGGATGAGATGGAGGGATGGGGTGGAGAGGTATATGAGAGAGGGGGGTGTGAGTTGGGAGCAGGGCAGTGAAATGGCGGGGACAGGGCGACTTGGAGGCGATTTGTTTGTGGCCACCCCAAACGGGATTGAGGCGTCTGGCAATAGATAGATATAGATTATTATTATTATTACTACTACTACTACTACTGCTGCTACTATACGTTCTGTACTCTACTCATATACCCTAATCTAACCTAGCTAAACCTAACCTAACCTAGCCAAACAAAACCTAACCCAATTTAACCTAACCTACCTTAACCTAACCTAACCTACCTTAACCTAACCTAACCTACCTTAACCTAACCTTACCTACCCAAACCTAATCCAGCCTAACCTACCCGTGGCTGCTTTATTTTCTTCTCATGCCTTTCCTCATAGATATACATTTCCCCCCAACTTTCCTTAAATGGTATATTCCATCTTCCTTTAATGCTTCATTATTTCTCCCACCTGCCTGCCATACCGTGGCCCTGACTGTATTTCCTTACAGCACCTCCTTTACTTTCCTCTTTAACCTTCCTTTACTTTCCCTCTTCCTTTTCCCTGCCTCGTCCGCTTCCTTGACTTTCCCTGTTCCTTTTCCCTGCCTGGTCCGCTTTCCTCCGCCCCCTTCCTGCCTGTCTCATCACCCCTGCCTGCTTCCCACGCCCCTCCTGCCTCCCTCCTCCCCTCCTCCGCTGCGCCCTTGAGATGGTTTCACTTTTTAAACCTAACCCGGGGTGGAGGAAAGAGAGGGGGAAGCAGCGGGGGGTGAGGGAAAGGGGGGGAGCAGAGGGGGGAGGGAAAGCGGGGGTGGGGGGAAATGGAAGGAGGAGGGGGGGGAAGGCACTGACCCCCTGCTGGCTCTATCGCCCTCCTGTGGCCATGGTTCTCTTTTCTACCGACAGATGGCACCTCCAAACAAGAAAAATATTCGGTTTACTCCTGTCATCCTAACTTGGCCCAGATTTTCGTCCTTTTGCAGCTTATTTCATGCAACTCAAAGACAATACGATGGCTCTACATCCTTTCCACGACACTTCTTCGTGACTAACATGATATACAACTCGTCATTCAAGACAAAGAGCGGAGTTGTAGGCCAAGCTGGAGTAAAATGGGTATAGCTGGGGACAGCCTTTCTCTTGTATATCCTTGTCTCCTACATGTTGGTTGGATCTTTGTCGAATTAGCCTTTTTTCCACCTTATAACCTCGTATTGGCCCAACAGACCTTGTTCTCTCTCCCTCTCTCTCTCTCTCACACACACACACACACACACACACACACACACACACACACACACTGACTAATGCTAGGGTTATTTTACGTACAAGAAAACCTCACGTCGTCCAGCGGTGACACACAATGGAATTAGGAACAGCCATTTTGATTGATTTTTTTCCCTATAATTTCCTCACTGTTATAGGTGGATTAACTTTTGCTGTACCCGCGGATGATAGGCTTTTAGTAGGTGGGTATAATTCTATCTATCTATCTATTGCCAGACGCCTTAATCCCGTAAGAGGTGGCCACAACCAAATCGCCTCCGTGTCGCCCTGTCCCCCCATTTCACTGCCTTCCCCCCGGCTCACACACCCCTCTCTCGTATACCTCTCCACTCCATCCCTCCATCTCATCCTCGGCCTCCCCCTCCCTCTCCCCCCACCACCTCACTCACATACACTCTCCTCGTTAGTCCCTCGCTCATCATCCATTTGAAATACTTCTGAGGTGAATGCAGGCAGATCAGCCTTCCCTGCCTCAGTACCCACACATAACACAACTCACCGACAACACACACAGTCTCATGAAAATGCAGCGCCGCCTCCCCCCACCACAACACACAGACATCACTTTCAAAGGAGAGAGAATCTTTTAATGTAACTCCAGTGAGACTTCTGGCAGCAACAACAACAACAACGGCAGCTACGTTGCAACTTCAGTATATCTTCCTTTCGTTACTTTTTTTTTTTTTCTTTACTTTAAGCGGCCGAGGAGGAAGGGGATGTTGTTGTTGGTCAACCCCGGTTTGTCTTGGTAAGGACACCCGCCGACCACAGACAAGCAATTGTCCCTACACAGTACAGTACACAGCGTGCGGGGATCCAGCGCCCCCTTGTGATGTACAGCACCTCCCCAGTGTCGCACCAGGGTCCTTCCCACGGCGAGGTGCATGGAACTATAAGGAGGTTTGGCAGTGCTTCACCCAAGATGCACAGTGCCACCACGTGTAGGCTCCTCATCAGCGCCTGGGTTTGATGCCATGGTCACCTGGCTGGCTTGGTGGCAGGAAGTACACACAGAATATGCAACAGGCCAACTCTGGAACTGCCTCCCTCTGTCTGTATTTCCTACTTCCTATGAACTCCAGTCTTTCAAACGCAGTGTGTCCAGGCATCTCGAAATGAACGGATCTTGAAATTGGCTCTCTTTTGTTTTTTTTTTGTTTTTCCTTGGAAGGAACGGTTCGCGGACTCCTGGCCTTTGGTTCCTTCTTCCTTGCATAAAACAAAAAAGACAAACACTACAGCAGAAGCACCGCAGCAAAACAGATCCAAATGAACGGATCTTAAATTTAGCTCTGGTATGTTTTGTTTTTTCTTGCAGGGAACAATCTTGCTGGCTCTCTGGCCTTGGGTTCTTCTTCCTTGCATTGGAAAAGGTGGGGGGCATAAAAAAAAGGAGGGGGGGCATAAAACAAGAGGGGGGGGGGCTTAATTTTCCCTCCCAACACGCACCCAGGCCCCCAGCGTGATACAGTTAGGGCAGAGGGAAAAAAGTGGGGGAAAGAAACCAGAGGGTGTAGCTAACGTGGTGGTGGCGGTGTTTATGGCACGGGAAGGTTAATGAAGGGTGATTACAGGTGAGGGGGACCTGCTATACCTGAGGGAGAGGGAGGAGGAAATAGGGAGCGAGAGGGAGGGAGGGAGAAAAAGGAAATTGAGGGAAGTAGGAAGAGTAAATGAAAAAAATTAAGGGAGGATGTGGGAAACTGAGAGAGAACATAAGAACATAAGAAGAGAGGATAACTGCAGTAGGCCGGTTGGCCCATGCTAGGCAGCTCCTAGAAGAGTAACTGAACTACTAGAATGAGATAAGGATAGCAAAGAAGAAGGCTCTCCCCCGCCCTCCAAACCCTCCAGCCGAAGCCGGCAGGAAAAAGTCAGAAAGAACACCACGCCGTATAGAAAAACTGGCGTGGACATTTTACAGGAAAGTGTGAAAGGAGAATAGAGACTATCATAGTGTAACCTGAAAAGGAAAAATTATGAATTAGTATTGGTTATAAGATTTTCTTTATTCTATATCCACCCCTTATTAGTCATATGCTTATCTAGCCTATGCTTGAAACTCTCAATGGAAGAGGCAGCAACTACTTTACTTGGTAGCTTATTCCATTCGTCTACTATATTACCAAACCAATTTCTACCTATTTCCTTTCTGAAACGGAATTTTTCTAGTTTGAAACCATTATTTCTAGTTCTATCCTGTATGCTCACTTTAAGTACCTTGCTAATATCACCTTTATTTATACCATTCATCCACTTAAACACCTCAATTAAGTCTCCCCTTACTCTACGCCTCTCTAGCGAATGCAGACTTAGTCTTTTCAGTCTGTCTTCATATGACAGGTTCCGGACGTCATGTATCATTTTTGTCATTCTTCTCTGTACATTTTCTAACGAATTAATATCCATTCTATAGTAAGGACACCAAAATTGTACTGCATAGTCTAAATGTGGCCTTACTAATGCTAGATAAAGTTTCAGTATTACTTTTGATGATCTATTGCTCACGCTTCTCGAAATAAATCCTAGGACCCTATTTGCTTTATTTCTCGCGTTAATACACTCTTGCCTTGGTTTAAGGTCGTTACTAATCATAACTCCTAGATCTCTCTCGCATTCCGATTTGCTAATTTCTTTGTTATCTAAGCTGTATTTAGTATCTCCAATGGTCTTGCCTACGTTAAGTACTTTACATTTTTCAACGTTAAATTCCATTTGCCAAGTATTAGACCATTTGGACAATGTATCGAGGTCGTTTTGTAAGTTATGGCAATCGTCAGTCGAGTTAATGATACGCCCTATTTTTGTATCGTCGGCAAATTTGCTGATGCTGCTATTGACTCCTAAGTCTAGATCATTTATATATATAATAAATAATAAGGGACCGAGTACTGAATCCTGTGGTACACCGCTAGAGAGAGAGAGAGAGAGAGAGAGAGGAAAATCTACCACCACCACCACCAACAACAACGACAACACGAACAAAATAACTAAACGCGCGGTACTCTCATATACCTTGCGTCCTGGTATTCCGTTAAAGACAAGGGTAGGAAGACAAATGAGCAGAGGACAGCGGTGTGACGGACACACGTACTGGTAAGATTACAACGTCCACCACACACACACACACACACACACACACACACACACTATATATATATATATATATATATATATATATATATATATATATATATATATATATATATATATAAACAAACACACGGAGATCCATACATACATTCATTCATACATAAATATACAGTACACACATACATACACAAATATACACATACATACATACACATCATCATCATCATCCGAACCTCCTCTCCCACCCTAGAGCAGGGTGAGGAGTAGCAACGCCCAGACAACCCACAATGGGCCACGCTTTCATTCCCTCACCATTCAAGCCCCCGGAATCTTGGCTCAATCTGATAAGTCAAAAACATTCACTACATTCTGTGGCTTCACATGAACGTATCCGACAGTCACACACACACACACACACACACACACACACACACACACACACACACACATATATATATATATATATATATATATATATATATATATATATATATATATATAAAATATACATACACACACACAGTACATAGGACGTACAGATAAGAGGAGACCTAAGAGAGAGAGAGAGAGAGAGAGAGAGAGAGAGAGGGGGGGTTGAATTTCCCGCGCAAGCTGGCTTTAACCTTTGAGGAAATGGGCGAGGGTTGGAGCACTTTGCCCTGAGGAAATGACTCTTGGAATACCGTGCGTGGAGGTTGACCTTGAGCGGACGAACTGGGGAGGGGAGATGGAAAGAGAGAAAGTGGAGGAGAAAGAGAAAAGAGAGAATGTGGAGGAGAGAGAAAAGAGAATGTGGAGGAGAAAGAGAAAAGAGAGAATGTGGAGGAGAAAGAGAAAAGAGAGAATGTGGAGGAGAGGAAGGAAAGAAAGAAAATGGAGTGACTGAAGAAGAGGAAAGGAAACAAACTGGAGAGACTGAGGGGAAATGAGTAAAGACTGGGACGACCTGGTTGAGAGAGAGAGAGAGAGAGAGAGAGAGAGAGAGAGAGAGAATCAGGAGACAGATAATAGATACAGACGACTGTGAAATGCAGACAACCTTACGTGAGGTATGACCCTGAGTGAATTAATAAAGGAACTAGGAAAAAATTGGGGAGTAGACATGGAAAATATAAAGAATACAACAGACCTACGTATAAAGAAGGAAAATGGGGTAAAGAAAACGAGAATAAATGGTAGAGTATGAAACAGGGGGGGAGGCTCAATACTTAGATAGATAGATAGATAAACAGACAGACAGACAGATAAATAGATAGATAGACAGACCACAGCCAGCAATAAATTCCTATCTAGTCATCCCCATCAGACATACCCGTGTTTCCCTGCACTGAGTCACATCCTTTTACTCAATACATTTTAAGTGCGTCAGCGTGATGAGGAGGGACGCCTTCACGCGGGGGCACTGATATAACCAGGCGGCTCCACTGCCAGGCCATACAAACGTCCTTCAGCTTCCTCCCTATCCCCAGAAAGGCGGATGGTGAGCTGCAGGAAGGTAGTTTCAGCCTACAGTCCACTGGGTTCACGTTGAGATGAACCTCGGACTACAAGAGGAAAATGAAGACGAAGAAGAAGAAGAGGAGGAAGAACAATAACAATAACATGCGTGGACCGTGACTGACAAGGAAAGCACCTGGCAAACATTCTCCCAGACAACATGCAACCATCACCTTAAAAATCAACGTCCCTATTTGAGCTCTCGGTGCGTATAGACTTTGAGACCCTGATTCGTATGCTAGGTGACGCAGGCGGCTTCGTAGCATTTATTCCTTACCGATTTATTTTGCATATTAACCTCTGATACTCTTTTGCATGTTGTCTAGTCTGATTTAATTATTGTGTGTGTGTGTGTGTGTGTGTGTGTGTGTGTGTGTGTGAGAGAGAGAGAGAGAGAGAGAGAGAGAGAGAGAGAGAGAGAGCGACCTTTGACCGTAATACAGCGAGGTACAATGACAGTCACAGTAACAGTCACCATCACCAGTTCTGCTACGTGACTGCCAACCCCCCTCCATAAACACTGACCCCTGACACCCGCACCCCAACCCCCCACCACACCCCAACCCCTCCCCTCCAACCCACACCCCACCCCACCCCATCCCCTCCAGATCCCACCCCTCACACCCCCTTCCCTTCCATCCCCCAAACCCCCACCCCTCCACCCACACCCCTTTCCCACCCCATCCCCATCCCTAAAACAGTTCTCTGGCCCTACACGCTTTCCACAGCACTTCTTCGTGACTAGCATCATATCCCAGTGCTAATCTACTACTACTACCGAGATTTAAGATGGAGAGAAGGCAATTTTGGGCCAAGTTAAGATGGAGAGAGTATAGTGATGTTATAACACTGTGGCTCTACACCCTTAGCACTTCTTCGTGACTAGCATCATATCCCAGTGCTAATCTACCGTTACAACCGAGCATTCAAGATGGAGACAGGGCAATTTTGGGCCAAGTTAAGGTGAAGAGAGTAGTGACGTCATGATACTGGGAAATTCAACAGTGACTAAGGAAATAAGGCGAAGGGAGGAGGGGAAAAATCATGAGGTGAGAGCCATTTAAATTTTTGGTTCTGAGTAAGGTAAAAAAAAAAAAAATATGCAAAAAGAGGAATTTCCTGGTGTGGCGGAGACTGATAGATACATAGATAGATGAACAGACAGGTAGATAGACAGATAGATAAATACATAAATGAAGATAGACAGATGGAAGGAGAGAGAGAGTAAAATCGTCTGACTAGAGTTATCCCGATGATGAGAGGGTCTTCCATCTATCTTTCTATCTATTTATCCATCCAGCTATCTAACTGAATACCAAACATCTATCAACCATCCTATCTATCTATCTATCTATCAACCAGCATATCTATCTATTTATCTATCAACCAGCATATCTATCTATCTATTTATCTATCCATGCATCTACCTAACAATCCCAGATCTAACTATCAGCCACCCTATCTATCTATCTATCTATCTGCCTATCTATCCATGCATCTATCTTATCTATCTATCTTCCTATCTATCTATCTATCCATGCATCTAACGGAATTGCATATATCTTACACTCAGGAATTCCACCTAACGGAGTAAAGCATTTCCGATCACTACACACGCATCCACCACTACACCCCCTACCTTACACACCCCTACACCCCCTCCCTACACACCCCTACACCCCCTCCCTACACACCCTACACCCCCTCCCTACACACCCTTACACCCCCTCCCTACACACCCTTACACCCCCTCCCTACACACCCCTACACACCCTTACACCCCCTCCCTACACACCCCTACACCCCCTCCCTACACACTCCTACACCCCTCCCTACACACCCCTACACCCCTCCCTACACACCCCTACACACCCTCCCTACACACCCTACACCCCCTCCCTACACACCCTTACACCCCCTCCCTACACACCCCTACACACCCTCCCTACACACCCTTACACCCCCTCCCTACACACCCTTACACCCCCACCCTACACACCCCTACACACCCTACCTACACACCCTTACACCCCCTCCCTACACACCCCTACACCCCCTCCCTACACACTCCTACACCCCTCCCTACACACCCCTACACCCCTCCCTACACACCCCTACACCCTTCCCTTACACACCCCTACACCCCTCCCTACACACTCCTACACCCCCTCCCTACACACCACTACACCCCTCCCTACACACCCCTACACCCCTCCCTTACACACCCCTACACCCCCTCCCTACACACCCCTATACCCCCTCCCTACACACCCCTACACCCCCTTACACACACCTACACCCCCCTATACACCTCTACACCCCCTCCCTTACCCCTACACCCCTCCCTTACACACCCCTACACCCCTCCCTTACACACCCCTACACCCTCTCCCTACACACCCCTACACCCCTCCCTACACACCCCTACACCTCCTCCCTACACACTCCTACACCCCTCCCTACACCCCTCCCTACACACCCCTACACCACCTCCCTACACACCCCTAAACACCCTTACACCCCTCTCTACAAACCCCTACACCCCCTCCCTTACACACCCCTACACCCCCTCCCTACACACCCCTACACCCCTCCCTACACACCCTTACACCCCCTCCCTACACACCCCTACACCCCTCCCTACACACCCCTACACCCCATCCCTACACACCACTACACCCCCTCCCTACACACCCCTACACCCCCTCCCTACACACCCCTACACCCCTCCCTACACACCCCTACACCCCTCCCTACACACCCCTACACCCCTCCCTACACACCCCTACACCCATCTCTACACACCCCTACACCCCTCCCTACACACCCCTACACCCCCTCCCTACACACACCTACACCCCACCCTACACACCCCAACACCCCTCCCTACACACCCCTACAAACCTCCCTACACACCCCTACACCCCTCCCTACACACCCCTACACCCCCTCCCTACACACCCCTACACCCCTCCCTACACACCCCTACACCCCCTCCCTAAACACCCCTACACCCTCTCCCTTACACACCCCTACACCCCTCCCTACACACCCCTACACCCCCTCCCTTACACACCCCTACCCCCCCTCCCTACACACCCCTACACCCCTCCCTACACACCCCTACACCCCTCTCTACACACCCCTACACCCTCTCCCTACACACCCCTACACCCCTCTCTACACACCCCTACACCCTCTCCCTACACGCCCCTACACCCCCTCCCTACACGCCCCTACACCCCCTCCCAACACGCCCCTACACCCCCTCCCAACACACCCCTACCCCCCCTCCCTACACGCCCCTACACCCCCTCCCAACACACCCCTACACCCCCTCCCTACACACCCCTACACCCCTCCCAACACACCCCTACACCCCCTCCCTACATGCCCCTACACCCCCTCCCAACACATCCCTACACCCCTCCCAACACACCCCTACACCCCCTCCCAACACACCCCTACACCCCCTCCCTACACACCCCTACACCCTCCTCCCTTACACACCCCTACACCTCTCCCTTACACACCCCTACACCCCTCCCTACACACCCTTACACCCCTCCCTACACACCTCCCTTACACACCCCTACACCCCTCCCTACACACCCTTACACTCCTCCCTACACACGCCTACATCCCCTCTTACACACCCCTACACCCCTCCCTACACACCCCTACACCCCCTCCCTCACACACCCCTACACCCCCTCCCTCACACACCCCTACACCCCCTCCCTACACACCCCTACACCCCCTCCCTTACACACCCCTACACCCCTCCCTACACACCCCTACACCCCCTCCCTTACACACCCCTACACACCCTTACACCCCTTCCTACACACTCCTACACCCCCTCCCTACACACCCCTACACCCCTCCCTACACACCCCTACACCCCCTCCCTTACACACCCCTACACCCCCTCCCTTACACACCCCTACACCCCTCCCTACACACCCTTACACCCCTTCCTACACACTCCTACACCCCCTCCCTACACACCCCTACACCCCTCCCTACACACCCTTACACCCCCTCCCTACACACCCTTACACCCCTCCCAACACACCCCTACACCCCTCCCAACACACCCCTACACCCCTCCCTACACACCCCTACACACTCCTACACCCCTCCCTACACACCCCTACACCCCCTCCCTACACACCCCTACACCCCTCCCTACACACCCTTACACCCCCTCCCTACACACCCCTACACCCCCTCCCTACACACCCTTACACCCCTCCCTACACACTCCTACACCCCTCCCTACACACCCCTACACCCCCTCCCTACACACCCTTACACCCCCTCCCTACACATCCCTACACCCCTCCCTACACACCCTTACACCCCCTCCCTACACCCCTACACCCCCTCCCTACACACCCCTACACCCCTCCCTACACCCCTACACCCCTCCCTACACACCCCTACACCCCCTCCCTACACAACCCTACACCCCCTCCCTACACAACCCTACACCCCCTCCCTACACACCCCTACACCCCTCCCTACACCCCTACACCCCCTCCCTACACACCCCTACACCCCCTCCCTACACACCCCTACAACCTTCTACAACCCCTACACAACGGGAAGACACACTGATGAAACGAAACAGTAGTGGAAGTAGTAGTAGTAGTAGTAGTAGAGGATGAAGCAGAAAAAGAAGAGTAGTAGCAGAAGCAGTAGTGATAGTAGGGATAGTAGTGGTAGTGAGTAGTAGTAGTAGCAGTAGTGGTAGTGAGTAATAGTAGTAGTAACAGTATGGGGATCTGGATTGGATTGAAGGATCTTTATATGGAGATGAGAGACTGACCAGGAGAGTACGAATGAGGTGGAGGGGGGGAGGGAAGGGGGAGAGGGAGACCACGGATGAGATGGGGGGATGGAGGGGAGAGAATGGAGGATATGAGACTGACTAGGAGAGTGTGAGTGAGATAGAGGGGGAGGGGGATATCTAGAATGAGAGGAAGGAATAGGATGCAGTATATGAGGGAGGGATGGTGAGCTGGGAAGAGTGTAGCCTAATGACACAGATAGATAGATAGACAGACATAGATAGATAGATAGATAGATAGATAGGAATGCACTAGCTCTTCCGCATTGCTACCCTCCCCCCCCACCGGAAAAAGGAAATAATTAATCTTTTACAATACAGGAAGCCACTCCTTAGAAGATGACTAAAGCAACATGGCGGGAGAAAGAAAGGAAGTTACTGAGACACAGAGGAAAATCTGAATATAAACCAAGAGTCCGATACGCCGTTCACTTCAACTTGGCGTAAACTTGTCCATCTCTATCTTGAATGCTGAGCCATACCAAGGAATTAACTCTGATGATGATGATGATGATGACAATGGTGGTGGTGGTGGTGGTGGTGGTGGTGGTGGTGGTGGTGGTGATGATGATGATGATGACGATGGTGGGGGTGGTGGGGGTTGGTATTATGATGATGATGATGATGATGATGATGATGATGATGGTGATGATGGTGGTGGTGGTGGTGGTGGTGATGATGATGATAATGATGATAGTGATGATGATGATGATCATAACCACGTCCTTATAGTGTTCAATAATTCAAATATGACATTGTTTACCGTCCCGTGTAAATAAAATCGTTACCCCTTAAATATCACAGGCAAATACATTTTCTTTCATTACTTCCCGCCTAAAATCTCATAATTTTCCTACAAAATACGTGTTGCCTGACTGTAGGAAACTTAACCGGAGGGGGGGGGGTGATATAAAATACTCGACACAGCCACCATCACCACCCCCGCTATCATCATCATCATCATCATATTTCCCAAAGCCGTCAGGTAGGATCCGGAATCATTAAGGAAAAAAAAAAATACTATGCGTTTCCAATAATGATGATGATATCCACTACGACCACCATCATCACCATCAACAACGACAACGACGACAATAACAAAAACAAGGAGAACTCTGGGATTGCAACAATCAGATCTCCTGGTGTTCTCTAGGCATATTACTTTCCTCTTGCCTGACCCTCAACCGTCCCACCAAATGAGGTCAACACTGTAGGCACTGACCTTGGCCTGTAAGCCTGACTTCTGACCCTCTCCTCAAAATTGGTTATCTTCATCTTTACCAAACCCTCCTAAGCAGAGAGTATTAATAAATGGAACTAAGTCGGACTAGAGATTAGTAACTAGCGGTGTACCACAGGGTTCAGTACTCGGTCCCTTATTATTTATCATATATATAAATGATCTAGACTTAGGAGTCAATAGCAGCATCAGCAAATTTGCCGACGATGCAAAAATAGGGCGTATCATTAACTCGACTGACGATTGCCATAACTTACAAAACGACCTCGATACATTGTCCAAATGGTCTAAAACTTGGCAAATGGAATTTAACGTTGAAAAATGTAAAGTACTTAACGTAGGCAAGACCATTGGAGATACTAAATACAGCTTAGATAACAAAGAAATTAGCAAATCGGAATGCGAGAGAGATCTAGGAGTTATGATTAGTAACGACCTTAAACCAAGGCAGCAGTGTATTAATGCGAGAAATAAAGCAAATAGGGTCCTAGGATTTATTTCGAGAAGCGTGAGCAATAGATCATCAAAAGTAATACTAAAACTTTATCTAGCATTAGTAAGGCCACATTTAGACTATGCAGTACAATTTTGGTGTCCTTACTATAGAATGGATATTAATTCGTTAGAAAATGTACAGAGAAGAATGACAAAAATGATACATGACGTCCGGAACCTGTCATATGAAGACAGACTGAAAAGACTAAGTCTGCATTCGCTAGAGAGGCGTAGAGTAAGGGGAGACTTAATTGAGGTGTTTAAGTGGATGAATTGTATAAATAAGGGAGATATTAGCAAGGTACTTAAAGTGAGCATACAGGATAGAACTAGAAATAATGGTTTCAAACTAGAAAAATTCCGTTTCAGTAAGGAAATCGGTAGAAATTGGTTTGGTAATAGAGTAGTAGACGAATGGAATAAGCTACCTAGTAAAGTAGTTGCTGCCTCTTCCATTGAGAGTTTCAAGCATAGGCTAGATAAGCATATGACTAATAAGGGGTGGATATAGAATAAAGAAAATCTTATAACCAATACTAATTCATAATTTTTCCTTTTCAGGTTACACTATGATAGTCTCTATTCTCCTTTCACACTTTTCTGTAAAATGTCCACGCCAGTTTTTCTATACTGCGTGGTGTTCTTTCTGACTTTTTCCTGCCGGCTTCGGCTGGAGGGTTTGGAGGGCGGGGGAGAGCCTTCGTCTTTGCTATCCTTATCTCATTCTAGTAGTTCATTTACTCTTCTAGGAGCAGCCTAGCATGGGCCAAAAGGCCTACTGCAGTTATCCTCTCTTCTTATGTTTTCACCGAGTTTGGTCCATATCGAATATAAGATGTTTAACCTCAACCTTTAACTCTGTTCTTTAAATCATATTCCTTCGTCCTTGCTTGACCCTCAACCCTTCCACTAAGTCTGGTCTAAATCGGATCAGAGCTGAGATTCATTGTCCTAAGTGACCCATACGTGTTCAATACGTGTCAACAGAAGGGTCAGTGGGGGGTTAGTGCCTCTCCCTGTAAACAACTAACTCGAAGACAAACGGCCACCCCTACGGACTTAACATCTGGCTATAGATAGATAGATAAATACATAGATACAGATAGATAGATAGATAAATAGATAGACAGACAGATAGATAGACTGACTGACAGACCTTGACCTAAACTCTAAAATAACAGGTCACCCTCTTCATCTCTACCTTTCCACTAAGTTTTGCTTCTGTCGGATGAAAACTGAATTATTTTTATGAGAGAGAGAGAGAGAGAGAGAGAGAGAGAGAGAGAGAGAGAGAGAGAGAGAGAGAGAGAGAGAGAGATGCAATACTTGACAAACTTATATATCTGGATGGTAGGCTTGTTGACCTTGAGCTCCACTGTATCATATTACGTACATCCTTGACCGGCTTACACACACACACACACACACACACACACACACACACACACACACACACACACCATTATTTACTTACTGACTTACCTACAACAAATACACACATACACACACACACACACCATTATTTACTTACTGACTTACCTACAACAAATACACACACACACACACACACCATTATTTACTTACTGACTTACCTACAACAAATACACACACACACACACACACACACACACACACACACACACACACACACACACACACACACACCTGCCTGACCCAGTTTGGACCATATGACTGCTTCTAGAGCGGATCGATCAAAGGAAAGGGTCAAAGGTGAAGGTCACAGTTGGACGCGGGGTTCGTGTGCTGCCTCAACTTTCTAGAAATACTAACTGAAACACCCGCCGTTGATGGGTAAATACAGAAATAGTTGCAATTATATTATATGTATCATCAGTGACTAGAAATACTTGAGTAGTTCCACTGATACGAACCTTCAGTTAATCTGCATTATGTTCTCTGAGCCCAACCCTCAAATTTACATGTGATGTTCTGCTGCTGCACTCCACCACTCCGAAGTGTCCTTAGACGCACCCAAACACGTGTGGCTCCACTCTGAACCAAGTCACACACTAAGGTAAACCATCTTTCTATAATTTTACTATATATCATCAGCCACACCAAGTTCACTGCTCAACAAAGGCCTCCCCCACCCTTTTCCACGAATTCCCTGACTGAGCCAATCTCTGCCACGTTTTGCCTGTAAACTTCTCTATCTCATCTCTCCACCTCTGCCTGGCTTTTTCTGCTGTGCTTACGACGCCTTGAGTCCAGTCAGTCAGCCTACAATGAATCTAAAATATCAAAACTAATGTCATCTAATTCAGTCATTATCAAGTTTGTACTCTTCTGCGAGGCTTCTTACACTGTACATGTAGTTCTTCAGGGATTTCAGTTTGTTTAATATCCCGCTCTCTGATCTGCCAGCACAGTGCCTACTCACTTTCGATGGCACACTACCGGTAAGCACAGGAGGCAGTGTGGTTGGACCTATAGTAGACGATGATCCAACAGGAACGTCCCAGAAATCATTAGCAGCAGAATTCATGTTTGGCTGGTGGGACTGTGGCACATAATCGCAACTCCCTGCCACACAGTTTCTGGTGAGATGTAATTTTTGTGCCACTTTATTCAGTATATTCGCTGGAGCCCAATGTATCTATAGGGCATCCCGTCTAAGCCGGTACCGGTACTTCGAAAATCTGCGAGGCCTTCCCCTATCCGCCACCCGGGGACGCGCCAGGTAGCAGTGGGATCCTGCATATATATATATATATATATATATATATATATATATATATATATATCCATCCCAGGAGACGTGAATGAACAAAATAAAATATTTTTTAATAACTCTAACCCCAGCTACTTCAAACATTCCTTCAAACCTTGCCGCCAAAGGAAATAGTAGTGGAGGCCCCCCGCTGGCTCTGGACATTAAGTAACTGCCACACACCTCATTACAATGCACCAGAGTAAGTGCTATGGCAATGTGGCGGCGATGGAAGACTAAATGAACGCCTACAGCTCTGTGGTAAGAAGAATGACCTGGGAAGTCATAAGAACACTTATCATATAGTATCATCATCATCATCATCATCAAATTCACACGACTCCTATCGTAAACTACTGATGTACCATCATCATCATTATAAATCTCATGCTGGATGTCGGTGCAAGGCCTCACAAAAATACGAGGTGTAGTTCAACCTGTCCTACCTTTCTATTATAGTCATTTTCTCCTTCCCTGAACCCCTTACCATTGAACCCACACTACTTATGGTATTTCCGCTTCTCTGCCCACAACTGTAAAGGCTATACTGTATTTAATTCTCTATCTATCTATAGCCAGACGCCTTAGTCCCGTAAGGGGTGGCCACAACAAATCGCCTCCACGTCGTCCTGTCTCCTGCCATTACGCTGCCCTCTCCCAACTCACACACTCCTCTCTCAAATACTCGTACCTCTCCACTCCATCCCTCCCTCTCATCCTCGGTCTCCCCTTCCACTTCCCCCCCTCTTCACCTCAGTCACATACACTCCTCGTTAGTCTCTCACTCTCCATCCTCTCCACATGGCCAAACCACCTCAAAGTGTTTCTCCTTTAGCTTTCTATCATATCGACATCCACACCACAACGCTCCTTCACTCCCTCTTTTGTCAAGTTCTCTCCACGCAACTCCACATCCACATCCACACCACAACGCTCCTTCACTTCCTTATTTCTGAGTCTGTCTCTCCACGTAACTCCACATCCACACCACAACGCTTCTTCACTTCCTTATTTCTCAGTCTGTCTCTCCACGTAACTCCACATCCACACCGCAACGCTCCTTCACGTCCTCATTTGTCAGTCTGTCTCTCCACGTAACTCCACATCCACACCGCAACGCTCCTTCACTTCCTCATTTGTCAGTCTCTCTCTCCACGTAACTCCACATCCACACCACAACGCTCCTTCACTTCCCCAACAGTCAGCCTGTCTCTCCACGTAACTCCACATGCTCCTCTCAAATAACTCATTTCCACTGCTCTCACTCTTGACTCTACTTAATCACGTTTGAATAATGCTTCGTACAGCTTCCTATTTAATTATTTTTGTACACATTTATGGGAAAACAAATCTACCTATATATCTATCTAACAGGCTATCTATAAAATCCTAACTTTGCGTCTGTCTGTAGCCAAACACAAACTTTCTTTGGAACATCGTGGAAAATGGTAAGACTGAAAGAACCCCAAAGGCTAAAATTGCTATTCACCACTCGTAGTTAACTTAGAGAGAGAGAGAGAGAGAGAGAGAGAGAGAGAGAGAGAGAGAGAGAAATTCGAACTGTAGTGTGTACATTCCAAGACATCAACGTTAGTATGAAGTGATCCTGTGTGTGTGTGTGTGTGTGTGTGTGTGTGTGCTAGTTGCCAGGCAAAGTTTATTGGCTAAATTCCAATCATTTTTGCAGCAACGAGATATGTGAACAGCTACACATTAAAAAGCCGCTCAAGGTTTATGGACACAAATAAAAATCCACAGAAGCCCAAAGGACACACCTACATGTCATCACAAGTTTTCCTCTTCCTTTTTTTCCTCTTCGTTTTTAACTTGGCCTGGAGTGACGCCAATCAGAGACGAATAAGGGCTAAAATTCCGGTGACAAGCGAAGAGATATGCCAACGACGAAACCCAGGACAAAAAAGGCAAGAGAGGACCGTACCGCGCACCGCTCATGTACCGTTGGTCAGTGTGGCAACCCTGGCGGCCACGGTTGCCAGTTTGAATGTTCTCACGTTGGGCTTAACCTTGACTCGGGACGTTCGCTATTTTTACTCATTACTGCCCATACATTCAGCGTTGGCGGTTCCTGGTCTGCCCAAACGTAAAAAAATATGTTCCGTAAAAAAAAATGAGGTGGTTTTTATACTCCTGACACGAAACTAACCTAAAATAAAGGAAAAAAAGGGCGCAATTTCTCACTAATTTTCAACCAACAGTTCTTGAACCATACCCACAAAGAAAAAAAAAAATGAGGTGACCGTTTAAGTATGGACTCAAAATTTCAACTCACACCAAAGGCAATAAAACATGATGCAGACTCCTGGCCAGCAACCACGAACCGCAATGTTGTTTGACATGGGCGACTTCGTTGCAACTCTTGTTTTGTGATTTATCTTGCAAAACACACCTTAATAAATTCTTGCATGGTATCTAATACATTTTTACACTGTTGTAGTTTGCATCTGGAACACAGACGGGTATGGGGAAGTGTAACAGGTAAAATACATGGACAAGGAAGATGAGTTACACCTTAAAAGAACTCGAACAGCTGAAATAGTATTGACTTATATTTTGTAAGACTTCCCTAAGCGATTTATCTTGCTTAGTGCACCTTAATACTTCTTTTTATGTTACTCAAATCATTTTCATATCGATATAGTTTGTAGGAGCAATACGTATATGCAACTGACAAGAAAAATACCCGAAAGAGGCGGCCATACGAAGCCTCCCAAACCAACCAAAACATGACGCCACTATCTTGCAATGCCATGACGTCACCGAAGATCAAGGTTAAGGGCAACGGGGGTGGAGGCGGAGAGGGAAGGAGGAAGGGAGGAGGGGTGGAGGAAGGGGTGAGGATGGAGGAGAGGGGCTGGGGAGGGAGGAGAAGGGTTGGAGAGATGGGAAGGGAGGAAAGGGGGGGTTGGGATATGGAGAAGAGGGAATAGAGAAGGATGAGAAGGGGGTGAAGAGAGGTTGGGGATGAATAGAGGAGGGTTGGGGGTGAGGAGGATGTTGGATAGAGGGAAGGGGAGGGGAGGGAGAGAGGAGGTGGAAAAAGGGGTAGTGGGGGGAGGAGGGAATGGATAGGGAGGTAGAGAGACAGGTTGGATAGGTGGGGACATTCTTTCAAACCACCATTTTTCCTGTTTCATCACTGTTGGGGTTGCATGATGGTGTAAGGGTGCATGACGCTCACGGATGAGGCCTCCATAATACCGGACACATACACGCAACACCGGAATACCTGGGCGTGTGGACACCAGGTGGGGGAGGGAGGGAGAGGAGGAGGAAGTGACTGTGGTTGGACTGGGATTAAGACACACCAGTTATCATTGCCACTTCATTTAGTATAACCGGAGATTTTTTTGTTATGATACTGGAAGACGGGTTTTTTATTCAACTTTGGACCAATCTAAACTTGATTTTAATCGTGTGACGCCAATAGGAATAAAATGGAAAATTAAAGAATACGGTTTTCAGCTGCGGACGCCTACAGAATACACGAACGTCCCTCAACTCCCTCCCCCGAAAGGACGATGGCAGACGGCAAGAAAGGGATGATTTCAGCCTGCAGTCCACTGGGTTAACATTTCAGACGAACTTGTTATTCCTACTGCCTTGCCAGTGATGCAATAAATGGTTTCTGTCAATAATGCTTCCCTTATATCCTGTAATGCTAAAGCCTTCAGCCCCTTTCTATGCCTTCTCCTCCTCCTCCTACTTCTTCTTCTTCTTCCTCTCCTCTTCCTCCTCCTTCTTCTTCTTCTTCATATTCCTCCTCTTTCTTCTTCCTCAACATCCTCCTCCTCCTTCTTCTTCTTCATCTTCTTCCTCAACATCCTCCTCCTTCTATTTTTTCTTCCTCAACTTCCTCCTCATCCTTCTTCTTCTTCTTCCTCAACATCCTCCTCTTCCTCCTTCTTCTGCCTCTTCCTCCTCCTCCTCCTTCTTCTTCTTCTTCCTCTTCCTCCTTCTTCTTTTTCTTCCTCAACTTTCTCTTCCTCCTCCTCTTCTTCTTCATTTTCTTCCTCTATTTCCTCCTCCTCCTCCTCATCTTCTTCTTCTCCTTCCTTCTCCTCCTCCTCCTTCTACTCCTCCTCCTTCATGTTTCCATCCTCATATCTATATTAACCGGCCTAAGAATGATATCGTGTTCTGTGATGACCAAACCACACAATTTATTTTATTTTATTCGCGTTGCCTGGAGGACTGGAAGAAAATACATCATCATCAACATCATCATCATCAACAAAATCATCATCATCAACATCATCATCATCATCGTTATCATCATCAACATCATCATCGCCATCAACATCATCATCATCATCATCGTCATCAACATCATCATCATCATCATCGCCATCAACATCATCATCGTCATCAACATCATCATCATCATCATCATCATCATCATCATCATCATCATCATCATCATCATGGATGCAAGGAGGAATGAACATATAGGTGGGCAGACAGACAGACAGATAGACAGACAGAAAGACAAATAGATAAATACATACAAAAACTGACACACACAGACACATACATGAACCAACACACATAGATAGATATACAGATAGATAAACACCGATAGATAAACAGAGACAATAAGGGCAAAAAAAAAATCATGCTAGCCGCGGAGATCAGGCCCCGCCAAGCCCTTGAATGGAGGGTCCCGTGGGCAAGACAGTCCCTTGTATATAAACATTGTCCTGCCACGGGTGATACAATCTTGCTCGTGGATAGGTCTGTCTCAGGGACCGTCTTAGATAGTTGTACATCCCTCCCTTCAAGCCTACACACACGCACACACATGCACGCACATACAGACACAGACACGCACACACACACACAAACTCCTCACCGTACATTATATGCATACACATACACATATATATATATACCCCATCAAGGATACACACACACACACACACACACACACTTCTAACTGTACGGTTTAATATGCAAACATATGCACATACGCATAAACTCTCTCTCTCTCTCTCTCTCTCTCTCTCTCTCTCTCTCTCTCTCTCTCTCTCTCTCTCACACACACACACACACACACACACACATATATATATATATATATATATATATATATATATATATATATATATTGCAGACAGAGATATAACCCGGTGAGAAATAGATGATTGTCAGCCTGATAGATAGACAGACAGATAGACAGATGGATAAACATAACATAGAGACAGATAGACAGACAGACAGAAGACATAGATAAATAGATAGACAGATATGTAGATATAACATAGACAGATATACAGCTAGACAGACAGAACAGACAGACAGTGACAGCCTACCTTATCACCATCATGGGCCTGGTGCTGGCTGCTGTCTCTTCCACTGCTCTAGGCGTGGCTCAGCTGCAATAGTGATGCACATGGAGAAATTAATGGTGTGTGTGTGTGTGTGTGTGTGTGTGTGTGTGTGTGTGTGTGTGTGTGTGTGTGTGTGTGTGTGTGTGTGTGTGTGTGTGTGTGTGTGTGTGAGAGAGAGAGAGAGAGAGAAACTGCCATACCTCACAAGCACCACACACTACCACACTAAACACTTAACACTACTACACTTAAAGCTGTAATACCTCATCACCACCACAACCACAACCACCACAACCCCCCTTCCCCTTCACATCTCTTACCCTATGTCGTATTTTGCGTCAGGATAAAGACAAAAAAGAAAGGTGATAAGAACAGTGTCTATGGGGGTGACATGAAGAGCCTCCATATTCTTTTCTTTCCTCTTTTTTTTTTTCTTTTTTGGTGGGAGAGTCCGTGGCACCTGTTCCGTAGCGATCTATTTTTTTATTTTATTTTTTTTAGTATACGTAATTTGGAAGGCTCTTGTATTTCATCATTATCATTTTTTACACCCACATGGGCTGAAAAAAGATGTGTGATGCTAACTGTGTCACTCACTCACTCATTCATTCGGTCATTCACTCACTCACACTCATGCACTCACTCACTCATTCACTCACTCATTCACTCACTCACTCACTCGCTCATTCACTCACTCATCCACTCACTCTCTCGCTCACTCACTCATTCACTCACTCGTTCACTCACTCACTCATTCACTCACTCACTCACTCACTCATTCACTCACTCGCTCATCACTCACTCACTCATTCACTCACTCGCTCATTCACTCACTCATTCACTCATTCATTCACTCACTCACGCATTCACTCACTCATTCATTCACTCACTCATTCACTCATTCACTCACTCATTCACTCATTCATTCACTCGCTCATTCATTCACTCACTCATTCACTCGCTCATTCACTCATTCATTCACTCACTCATTCACTCTCTCATTCATTCACTCAGTCATTCACTCACTCATTCACTCTCTCATTCATTCACTCATTCATTCACTCACTCATTCACTCACTCACTCATTCACTCACTCATTCAATCACTCACTCACTCTCATTCACTCACTCATTCACTCTCACTCACTCACTCGCTCATTCACTCATTCACTCTCTCATTCACTCACTCAATCATTCACTCACTCACTAACTCACTCATTCACCCACTCATTCACTCACTCACTCATTCACTCACTCACTCGCTCACTCATTCATTCACTCATTCACTCACTCACTCACTCATTCACTCACTCACTCACTCAATCACTCACTCGCTCATTCACTCTCATTCACTCGCTCATTCACTCATTCATTCACTCACTCATTCACTCACTCATTCACTCGCTCATTCATTCACTCATTCAATCACTCACTCATTCAATTACTCACTCACTCACTCTCATTCACTCACTCATTCACTCTCACTCACTCACTCGCTCATTCACTCTCTCATTCACTCACTCACTAACTCACTCATTCACTCACTCACTCACTCATGCACTCACTCACTCACTCACTCACTCATTCACTCACTCACTCACTCATTCACTCACTTACTCACCGATTCTTCCTTTCTTCTTCTTTCCTCCTCTTCCCCCTCCTCCTCCCTCCCCCCCCGCCCCCCTCCACGCCACAGGGGTGACTTTGTAGGCTATCATTGTCAAGGCCTGTGAACCCATACCCTAGGCCTACACACACACACACACACACACACACACACACACACACACACACACACACACACACACACACAGGCCCGTGCACGCATATACGCACACGCATACATAAATTAACACATACACAGAAGCATATAGATTCGTGTATATATATATATGTATGCATGTACCAGTATATCTATCTGTCTATCTATCTATCTATCTACCTACCTACCTTTCTACCTAGCTAAAATTATTCCTCTCTCTCTCTCTCTCTCTCTCCACGTGACCTTGTGCTATCAAAGGTGGAAGATCTTACACATGAGAGAACATAATAACCTAAGAAGAGAGGATAACTGCAGTAGGCCGGTTGGCCCATGCTAGGCAGCTCCTAGAAGAGTAACTGAACTACTAGAATGAGATAAGGATAGCAAAGAAGAAGGCTCTCCCCGGCCCTCCAAACCCTCCAGCCGAAGCCGGCAGGAAAAAGTCAGAAAGAACACCACGCCGTATAGAAAAACTGGCGTGGACATTTTACAGGAAAGTGTGAAAGGAGAATAGAGACTATCATAGTGTAACCTGAAAAGAAAATTTATTTTTGAATTAGTATTGGTTATAATATTTTCTTTATTCTATATCCACCCCTTATTAGTCATATGCTTATCTAGCCTATGCTTGAAACTCTCAATGGAAGAGGCAGCAACTACTTTACTAGGTAGCTTATTCCATTCGTCTACTACTCTATTTCCAAACCAATTTCTACCTATTTCCTTACTGAAACGGAATTTTTCTAGTTTGAAACCATTATTTCTAGTTCTGTCCTGTATGCTCACTTTAAGTACCTTGCTAATATCTCCCTTATTTATACCCTTCATCCACGTAAACACCTCAATTAAGTCTCCCCTTACTCTACGCCTCTCTAGCGAATGCAGACTTAGTCTTTTCAGTCTGTCTTCATATGACAGGTTCCGGACGTCATGTATCATTTTTGTCATTCTTCTCTGTACATTTTCTAACGAATTAATATCCATTCTATAGTAAGGACACCAGAATTGTACTGCGTAGTCTAAATGTGGCCTTACTAATGCTAAAGTTTCAGTATTACTTTTGATGATCTATTGAGTGAATGAGTGAGAGGAAGAATGTATATGGATGCACTGAATCGTGTGTGTGTGTGTGTGTGTGTGTGTGTGTGTGTGTGTGTGTGTGTGTGTGTGTGTGTGTGTGTGTGTGTGTGTGTGTGTGTGTGTGTGTGTGTGTGTGACAGTGGAATATCGTGTCTCTTGTGACCTTCTGTGGTAAAGATTATTAATGATTAGAGCACACACCCTCTCTCTCTCTCTCTCTCTCTCTCTCACACACACACACACACACACACACACACACACCTTTCGGGACTGTTTGGCAGAGAAGAAAAACAAAAGGAAAAACAGCTCTGATATCAAAACTGCTCTCATTGTGTCTTTCCATCTCTCCCTGTGTGTCCATCTCAAATATCCTGTATGGGTAAGCCACTGACGGCCACCCCTCCCCCAATCCTACCTAGCCTTACTCAAACACCTTCACCTTTGCGCCTTACCCTCACCCACACCTTCCTCACCTTTACCTTGCATTCCCACGGGTGTCTGAATATGCACACCCCATCCTTTTCTCTCTCTCTCTCTCTCTCTCTCTCTCTCTCCCTGCATCCTTGGCCTACCTCACACCCTCCGTACCTTCCCACACCCACGCAATCTGAGTGTGTTACAAACTTGTCCATCTCACCTTTCGTCTCTCACACACCCTCACATCCTCTTCCTGCCACACACCCTACCACACACTCTACACCTCCCCTCTCCCTACCGCACACCCT
Organism: Coenobita brevimanus; assembly: GCF_032717465.1. Classification (NCBI taxonomy): domain Eukaryota; kingdom Metazoa; phylum Arthropoda; class Malacostraca; order Decapoda; family Coenobitidae; genus Coenobita; species Coenobita brevimanus. Next base: position 44,836,782 of record NC_136983.1, on the reverse strand, counting down.
ATCACACACTCTACACCTCCTCTCTCCCTGCCACACACCTTATCACACACTCTACATCTCCCCTCTCCCTACCACACACCCTACCACACACTCTACACCTCCCCTCTCCCTACTACACACTCTACACCGCCCCTCTCCCTACTACACACTCTACACCTCCCCTCTCCCTACTACACACTCTACACCTACCCTCTCCCTACCACACACTCTACACCTCCCCTCTCCCTACTACACACTCTACACCGCCCCTCTCCCTACAACACACTGTACACCTCCCTTCTCCCTACCACACACCTTACCACACACTGTACACCTCTCCTCTCCCTACCACACACCCTACCACACACTCTACACCGCCCCTCTTCCTACCACACACTCTACACCTATCTTCTCCCTACCACACACTCTACACCTCCATTCTCCCTACCACAAACCCTACCACACACTCTACACCTACCCTCTCCCTACCACACACTCTACACCTCCATTCTCCCTACCACAAACCCTACCACACACTCCACACCTACCGTCTCCCTACCACACACTCTACACCTCCCCTCTCCCTACCACACACCCTACCACACACTCTACACCTACCCTCTCCCTACCACACACAACACCTACCCTCTCCCTAACACACGCTCTACACCTACCCTCTCCCTACCACACACTCTACATCTACCCTCTCCCTACCACACACTCTACACCTACCCTCTCCCTACCACACACTCTACACCTACCCTCTCCCTACCACACACTCTACACCTACCCTCTCCCTACCACACACTCTACACCTACCCTCTCCCTACCACACACCCTACACCGCCCCTCTCCCTACCACACACTCTACACCTACCCTCTCCCTACCACACACTCTATACCTACCCTCTCCCTACTACACACCCTACCACACACTCTACTGTACACCTACCCTCTCCCTACCACACACTCTACTGTACACCTACCCTCTCCCTATCACACACTCTACACCTACCCTCTCCCTGTAAAAAAAATGCATTGTCGAGAAGGTCCAGTGAGAAAAAAAAATAGTTATAATACTTTTACATGAACTTGGGCCAGATTTTCGTCCTTCTGCAGCTTATTTCACGACGCTCAGTGGCAGAAGACAGACAGTGCTACGGCTCTATATCCTATCCATCGCACTTCTTCGTGACTGGCATCATATTCTTGTGTTACAGATGGAGAGTGAGAAATTTTAGGGCAAGTTCGAGAGAGAGAGAGAGAGAGAGAGAGAGAGGGGGTCATTTTAGGCCACGTTGGAGAAAAGAGAGTATAGAGAGGGCAATTTTAGGCCAAGTTAACGAAGCTATCAAGACAGCACTTCTATGCTGGGTTATAGTGATGGACACACACACTATAGTTTTCACCACTTATTTTTACCTGCGGGGAAGCCGACAGGTCTGTAAGTGGTGCACCTTCAAATTTTTCTTCCTTCGAGGAAGTTGGAATGTCTATTCTTGGAGGGCTCTGAGCAATTTTCTTATGAAATACTGAGTTGCTCAGCTGGGAGGTGGAGGTGACTTAACACTTCAGTAACTGCGTCAGCTGGCGCTTCAGCTGACAATTAGGTAATTTTCAATGTCGGCTAAAGGAGGCATTACAGCGACTTTCTTATGAACTACTGAGTTGCTCAGCTTGAAGATTTGACATGATGTGACACGTCAGCCGACGCACCAACTGCTTCAATTCAGGTCTATGAAGATAGTCTCTTCATGTTGCCTTTGCCTGCACTCCCCCGGCCAGGCCAGTGCTGGCAGTGCGTTAAAATACACTCCCTGTCTCCTTTCTTCACCTTCACCTTTACGTGCTCTCAGAGTCGACGTCCGCAAACACCGCTACGTCATCAGCCTTCCCCCCCTCCACTCCACTCACGCAAAAACAACGCCACGTCATCACTTGGCATTCACCACGTTCTTGAAAATACCACTACGTCATCAGTCAACACCTCACAAAAGAAAGGAAAAGGAAAACGAAATTATTTTCTCTTATTATGGTGTATTAAGCTACTGTATGTTTAGACTTTAGTACAGGTTAGCCACTTGTCGGTTAGCTTTATTACTTGTACCATATTACTGCGGGGCTCTTTTATTTCCTACAATGTGCTTTGTACTTGGTATATATATATATATATATATATATATATATATATATATATATATATATATATATATATATGCCTTAATGACCAGGGGCTTTGGCCCCAGTGGTCGACTAAAAAAAAAAAAAAAAAACAAATCGTCATTCGGTGGCAGCGGGTTCTGGTTTTGTCCTTTGTGTTTCTGGACAGGCGGTTTAGTCAGCCTTGAGGGGCTTTTTCTCAGTGGGGTATTCTGCTGTGTATTTCGTTACCTCCTTCACCAGCACATCCACTACGTCACCAGCCCCTGCGCCTTCACGCCGTCACGCCACAACATGGTCACGTCAGCACCCCTCACGCACGACCCCGACAAAAATCAGGAAGGAAAAAAAGGATCCTTGTTTCACGGTGTGCTTATGGCGGAAAACCATGACCATTTAATTCCTGCTACTGTGACACGACTGTGAGTGAGGTGGGTCCTGAAAATACCCATACGTAAGCAGCTGAGAGAGAGAGAGAGAGAGAGAGAGAGAGAGAGAGAGAGAGAGAGAGAGAAGGTTAAAGTAGCTGTTTTTGACACTTGCTTACCCTACTGATTATAAAATTTTTTACATAAACAGCCTCTGGATTGTTAAGCCTTGGTGTTTTCCTTGTAAGTCAGAGCAGTCACGTCCCTCCCTCCCACACTGTCATCCATCCCACACTGTCATCCATCCCACACTGTCATCCATCCCACACTGTCATCCATCCCACACTGTCATCCATCCCACACTGTCATCCATCCCACACTGTCATTCATCCCACACTGTCATCCATCCCACACTGTCATCCATCCCACACTGTCATCCATCCCACACTGTCATTCATCCCACACTGTCATTCATCCCACACTGTCATTCATCCCACACTGTCATTCATCCCACACTGTCATCCATCCCACACTGTCATCCCACACTGTCATTCATCCCACACTGTCATTCATCCCACACTGTCATTCATCCCACACTGTCATCCATCCCACACTGTCATTCATCCCACACTGTCATTCATCCCACACTGTCATTCATCCCACACTGTCATTCATCCCACACTGTCATCCATCCCACACTGTCATTCATCCCACACTGTCATCCATCCCACATTCACTGCAGCTCCAGTTCTTGCACAGGAAAAATCTCCAACTCCCCTCTCATCCTCCTACTGCCTCCTGACTAGGGATCAGTTGAGGGAAAGAGAGAGAGAGAGAGAGAGAGAGAGAGAGAGAGGTGTCTAAATCCTGGCCACGTTCCACCACCAAGGGCACCGTGAAGTGGTTTTACTGTGTGGCAGGGTAGGGCTTCACCACACCTTACCACACACTCTATACCTTCCCTCTCCCTACCACACACTCTACACCTCCCCTCTCCCTACCACACCTTACCACACACTCTACACCTCCCCTCTCCCTACCACACACCTTACCACACACTCTACACCTCCCCTCTCCCTACCACACACCTTACCACACACTCTACACCTCCTCTCCAACCACACACCTTACCACACACTCTACATCTCCCCTCTCCCTACCAAACACGTTACTACCCAATCTACAACTTCCATCTCCCTACCACACACTCTACACCTCCCCTCTCCCTACCACACACCCCTCCAAAGCAGAGGCCTTGGTACCCGGCAAAAGTAAATCTTAACCACGCCACCTGAAGCCAGTAAGCGATGGTGAAGAGGTGGAACTTGAGGACGGGTATGGACTGTGCTGGGAACGTCACAAGCCTCGAGGGACCTGCCGCGAAGACCTCTGTTCACGCATGGAGGGGAAGACGGGACAGAGGACGCCCTACTCAGACACTCAGACAGTCCAACGAGTCCAACTTAAGACCCACGTGTATAGAGAAGGCAAAGGATGTCTGTGTCTTCTCCCCGAAATCTTCAAGGAGAACGGGCTGCCCATCACCGCCAGAAGCTTTGCACACAACCCAAAGAGGAGGAAGGAAAAGAACAGAAAGCATCTATCTCTTCTTTCTATAGCCCGACGCCCTAATCCCGCAAAGGGTGGCAATAGACAAAACGCCTCCAAGTCGCTCTGTCACCCACCATTTGACTGCCCTCCCCCCAACTCACTCTTTCCTCCTTCCCTCATACACCTCTCAACTCCAACAGACAGAAGCTGAGGGAAAACAAGCCCCAGCAGCAGCCTACAGACCCAGGCAGACACCAGGACCGCGGCTGGGAATACAGAAGCCCTCCACCGTGACAACTATAACCCCCAAGGCCACTGAGGACCGAGGACTTTTGATGCTGAAGAGGAAGACTCCACCATCTATGACGAGACTGAAGAAGCTCCCAGGGCACCACTACAGTAGAATATGCAGGCCATCGTCAAGGCAGCAACGCCCACCCAGTTACAGGCTTCTACTGACAGCATCACCTTCGCCCTCTCCCACCAAACACCACAGCAGACAGGGACTTCACACATCAGGCCATCCACCCACGGCCTACAGTACCCTCCTACACGCTCACAGGGACAAGCCATCCAGATCAAGCGCCCCAGGATAGCAGCGGATCCACTTAGAACTGCCTGCCGTATCATACACCCCTCCCGTGAGTCACCAATACTTATCAAGGAAAATACCAAAATCACACCACTGCCAACAACACCAACACCACTCAACACCACAACCACAACCACAACCAATACCAACCAACCAACACCACAGCCACAACCAATACCAACCAACCCACACCACAACCAATCAACCCACACCACAACCACAACCAATACCAACCAACCCACACCACACCACCAAACAGCAAGAGGCCTCAGTACTTGGACGGTCCCATACTATAATCTCCCTTTTCGTCTTTCTTTTCTTTATTTCACTACCACTATCTCTCTCTCTCTCTCTCTCTCTCTCTCTCTCTCTCTCTCTCTCTCTCTCTCTCACTCCTACATTTCAATCATGACTCACGGATGCCCAGAGGATGCTTGAGGCCTGGCATAAATGATTCTCTCTCCCGATGCCCCTCGTGTGGTTGATATGCAAAGAGCTGACCCATCCTTTTTATTAGTCACGTCGCTGCTAAAAACTGCACCACGTCACTCGTCCTTCACCTCTCACGCCAGCCTTGAGAGAGAGAGAGAGAGAGAGAGAGAGAGAGAGAGAGAGAGAGAGAGAAATTAAATGTATCCTTAGTCCTTGCATCAAATTTCCTAATGCTGCTGACAGACCGATTTATTCTGATGAGAGAGAGAGAGAGAGAGAGAGAGAGAGAGAGGGAATCAATCGTATCCTTATTCCTTGCACCGATTTATTCAGTTCAGGGGAAACTTCTCGAAATACAATCAGATACAAACCTACCTTCTCTAATTCCTTCACTGCTACACCTGCGTCCTCAGCTGTCACTCCCTCCAGCCCTGAAAAAAAGGAAAAAAACCATACCTTCACCTACCACTACTAAAAACATCACTACCTTAATAGCCATCACACCCCCCTCCCCTCCATTACTACTACTACTGCCACTACTGCTGCTGCAATTACTACTACTGCTACTGCTACTACTACTACACTACTAATACTAAGACTGTATTACTACTACTACTATCATACTATTGCTACTACTACTATTACTACTGTACTACTAATACTTTTACTACTATTACTACTGTACTACTACTACTTTTACTACTACTACTGCTATACTACAACTTCTACTATTATTACCACTACTACACTACAACTACTTCTACCACTACTACTACTATTATACTACTACTTCTACTACTATTACTACTACTATACTACTACTACTACTATTATACTACTACTACGACTACTTCTATCACTACACTACAACTATTACTGCTGCTACTACTACTACTACTATACTTCTACTACTACTACCACTACTGCCAATAATAATAATAATAATAATAATAACAACAATAATAACTAATAATAATAATCACTACAGCACCCCACTCTATTCACACCTAAAACTGAATTAGGGACCTAGATATCCCAATGGACGGTTGAGTCATGATGAGGGAAATTAATATTGACTGTTTTCCTTGTCATACAGGCTTGATGGCAAAAAAGGAAGTGGAAATCTCAAAGTCTATCTATCTACTGCCAGACGCCTTAATCCCGCAAGGGGTGGCCACAAACAAATCGTCTCCACGTCGCCTTGTCCCCCCGCCATTTCACTGCCCTTCCCCCAGCTCACATCCCTCACTCTTATTTTTGTAGTCGCTTGGTCACACACACACACACACACACACACACACACACACACACACACACACACACACACACACACACACACACACACGACGGTAAATCTCGTCCCATCATGTACTTCTTTATGAGTTTTAGATAGAGAGACAGACAGACAGACAGATAGATGGGTGGATAAATAGATAGACAGATAGATGAACACAGAGACAAAGACAGACAGGGAAACAGATAGATAGACAGATAGACAGACAAATAGATAGACAGGTAGATAGATAGAATGGTGAACAATAGCCTCATCTCTTCGCTGCAATGATCCCTAGATAAGAGAGGGAAGGACGTGACAGGCATGGCGATGTGGTAGATAGATAGACAGATAGATAGACAGACAGATAGATAGCTGGATGGATAGATGGATGGATAGATAAATAGACAGATGGAGAGACAAATGAATGGATGGACAGAGAGACAGATAAAGGTAGTGCTGATCAGAAAGACAGATACACAGGCTGACGGATGCAAAGACAGACAGACAGACAGATGATAGATAAGTAGAGAGAGACAGTATGATAGATAAACAGATAGAGACAGACAGACAGAGAGAGAGACAGATGATAGATAAGTTGAGAGAGACAGATATGATAGATAAACAGACAGAGACAGACAGACAGAGAGACAGACAGATGATAGATAAGTAGAAAGAGACAGTATGATAGATAAACAGCTAGAGAGACAGACAGATAAATATAAACACATACATAAACAGAGACAGAGACAGACAGAAAAATAGACAGATAGACAGGTAGGTTTAAAAGTAGACAGACATACAAACAGACAGATGGATCAAATGATAGACAGATACAGATAGATTAATATAGGCTTTATAAGTATGGTAATAAAAAAATACAAACCACAAAACAGTCACAAAGAACTAATATATAATCATTTCTTCCCTGTCCCATGACCCACCCTGCCACAAAATTTCACTGCAATTCACTGAGAACTCTTGGCAATCGTCTGGACAAACAGCGACAAACAGACAGACACTGACAAACGCCGATGAATACACGACCTCCTCAAACATCGCTGGCGGAGGTAATATATATAATAAAATGATGACACTGGAATTTAATGATGATGATGATGATGGAATTACCGCCACAAGACCTGTACTGAGATGTGGACGGCAGAGTAAGAGAGAGAGAGAGAGACAGAGACAGAGTTCGTATGTATGTATGTATGTACGTATGTAAATATGTATGTAAGCATGTACGTAAGAGGCATGCTATGTGTAGGTCTCTCTCTCTCTCTCTCTCTCTCTCTCTCTCTCTCTCTCTACCTTTATGTAAGTAAAAGTATGTGTATTATGTGAGGGATGCCATGTGTGTGTGTGTGTGTGTGTGTGTGTGTGTGTGTGTGTGTGTGTGTGTGTGTGTGTGTGTGTGTGTGTGTGTGTGTGTGTGTGTGTGTGTGTGTGAGTCAAGGTTATAAGTCAAGGTTTCGTCTTCAAGGTTAGTAGACACACCTTCCTCCACCTCCTCCTCCTCTTCCTCTTCCACCTCCTCCTCCTCCTCCTCTTCTTCTTCTTCTTCTTCTTCTTCTTCTCTTCCTCTTCTCCTCTTCCTCTTATTTTCTTCTTTCGTCATCATTATCAACCTCCTCCTCCTCATCATCATCATCATCATCTTTCCTCCTCCACCTCCTCCTCCTTCTTCTCCTCCACCTCCACCTCTTCCTCCACTCTTCTTCTCCACTTCCTCCTTATCCTGTTCTTTTGTCTTACTTCTTTTCCTATTTCCTTGTTGTGTGTAAATATTAATCAGAAAGCTCCCTAACACCTTTTCCTAAGCAATTTATTTTTGGATATGGTAAATTGATATCCTACTGTACATCAGTGTGGCGATATTAGAAGGATTTATGAAACACAGGATAAAACAGTAAGGTGTAATAAGCAAAATAAATCGCTCAGGAAGAGGTTTTAGGGAGATTCGTTAGCTATGCAGAGTATGGCGATATTTGAAGGATTTATGTAACACAGAAGAGTAAGGTGTAATAAGCAAAATAAATCACTTAGGAACACGTGTTAAGGAGCTTTGTTATATATGCAGAGTGTGGTGATACTGGAAGGATTTAAGTAACACAGAACAGTAAGGTGTAATAAACAAAATAAATCGCTCAGAAAGACGTGTTAAGGAGCTTTGTTATATATGCACAGTGTGGTGATATTGGAAGGCTTTAAAACAGAACAGAACACTAAGGAGTAATAAACAAAATAAATCGCTTAGGAAGAGGTGTTTAGAACGGACACACCTCACACAGTTACCAGGCAAACTTGTTATGGCCGGTTGGGGGGGGGGTGAGAGAGAGGGTGAGGTGCGGTATATCATCATCATCATCATCATCACCATCATCATCATCATCTTCACCATCATCATCATCATCATCATAATCATCATCACCATCGTCATCATCATCACCATCATCATCCACACCTCACTTTTCACTTGAGAGAGAGATAGATAGATAGATAGATAGAGAGAGAGAGAGAGAGAGAGAGAGATAGGTCACACATTCATTCAATCACTGTTCAGGCCCACGGAATCCTGACTTACTGCCTATCAGTTATATATTGAAGTCTAACACCTTCAGCAGTGTGGAGTGGGACGTCTTCACGTGGTGGCACTGATATAACCAGGCGGCTCCACTGCCTGGCTATACACACGTCCCCCACCTCCCTCCCTATCCCCCGAATGGACGATGGTGGACTGCAGGAGGAGGGAACTTCAGCCTGCAGTCCACTGGGTTCACGTTGATATGAGGTTGGAACTACTACTACTACTACTACTGTAATTCATTTATTCTAACGTGGCCCAGATTTTCGTACTTTTGCAGCTTATTTCACGTAGCTCAGAGGCAGAAAAAGACAATGCTATGGCTCTACATCCATTCTGTAGCTCTTCTTCGTGACTAGCATCATATTCTAGTGGTAAGCTATTGTTATAACTCAGCATTCAAGATGGAGGGATGGCAGATTTCTTCCTTTTCTCCTCCTCCTCCTTCTCCTCCTCCTCCTCCTCTTCTTTTCCACCTCCTCCTCCTCCTCCTCTTCTTCTTTTTCTTCGTCTCCTCCTCCTCCTCCTCCTCCTCTAGTATACGAAGTGGGAAAATTACCCCTGGGAATACCACTACCCCCGTCCTGAATTAAGACGCTTCTAGGATGTATTCAATATGGACGGTGGGCACGAGAGTCAAAATTATGATATATGAAGTTGTTTTGTTCCCTGTTGCAAGTAGGAGGATACACACACACACACACACACACACACACACACACACACACACACACACACACACACGCAAAAATCCAGCCGTGGGAGGGATGAACCAACCACTGACCTTGGCGGGGGCAGGAGAGGCAGCCTGAGACCTCGCATCCTCCGCCGCAAGCAAGGTCAGGTTTGTTTATATGAGGGGTTGTTTTTATATCTATTTATCTATCTTTCTATCTATATATCTATCAGGTGGGATAATCATCAGAAGACTCCATCATCAACCGCAATAACTGTCAACCAACATAGCCATCAAGCGGTATAGACATCAACAGCATAACCGTCACATAACCGTCCTAACCGTCACATACCGCCACATAACCGTCCTAACCGTCACATACTGCCACATAACCATCCTAACAGTCACATAACCGTCCTAACCGTTACATAACCGTCCTAACCGTCACATAACTACCACATAACCGTCCTAACCGTCACATACTGCCACATAACCGTCACATAACAACCACATAACCGTTCTAACCGTCACGAAACTACCATATAACCATCCTATCCGTCACATAACTGCCACATAACCATCCTAACCGTCACATAACTATCACATAACCGTCACATACGGTCACAACCCTCCTAAGCGTCACATAACTACCACATAACCTTCCTAACCGTCACATGCCTGCCACATAACCGTCCTAACCGTCATATACCTGTCGCATAACCGTCCTAACCGTCACATAACTACCACATAACCATCCTAACGTCACATAACTACCACATAACCGTCCTAACCGTCACATAACTACCCATAACCGTCACAAAACTACCATATAACCGTTACATAACTACCCCATAACCGTCCTAACCGTCACATAACTACCCATAACCGTCACAAAACTACCATATAACCGTTACATAACTACCCCATAACCGTCCTAACCGTCACATAACTACCACATAACCGTCCTAAACGTCACATAACTGCCACATAACCGTCCTAACCGTCACACACCTGCCACATAACCATCCTTACCGTCACATAACCGTCCTAACTGTCACATAACCGTCCTAACCGTCACATAACTACCACATAACCGTCCTAACCGCCACATAACCGTCCCAACCGTCACATAACCGTCAGCGGGCCCAACCAGTCAGTATTATATGCTTGGGGCGCTTCTGGCTTTTTTTTCTTTTTTTTTTTTTTAATTCACTCGCCTTATTATTTTCTGTCTTTATTTACTTTCCTTCTTTGCTTATCCTTATTTCTGGACATATTTTCATTTGCAGGTTTAAGGAAGCCCACCATCCACTCATCTGATTTAGTACTGCCTATATGGGACTCTATACTGTGTGACAAGCCAAGCGGTG
>NC_136983.1:44788294-44798294 GCF_032717465.1 Coenobita brevimanus | reverse complement strand
GATGATGATGGTGATGATGATGATGATGATGATGATGATGATGATGATGGTGATGATGGTGGTGATGGTTCAGTAAGGGCGATATGCTCCTTCACGTTTACACACACGTGAGGGAGCGTCTGGCGAAGAGGTTAGGCTCCATCCCTTCTTCCTTCTCTCCCTCCCTCCCTTCTCCTAGTTATTCTCTCCTCCTTTCCTCCCTACCTCTAGTCGTTCTCCCCATCTCTCCTCCCCCTAAATTCCTCCCCCTTACCTATCCCCTCTCTATCTCCCCTCCCCTCCCCTCCCTTCCCTACCACAATACAATCTCCTCTCCCCCTCCCTTCCCTACCACAATACAATCTCCTCTCCCCCTCCCTCCCTCCCTCCTGTAAACCCCCCTTTCGTCTTCCCCTCCCTCCTCCTCCTCCTCCTCTTCCTCTTCCTACGTTCCCCTTACCTCCCTCTTTTCCACTCCCCTACCTCTTTCCTCCCTCCTCCTTTCCCTCCTTCTTTCCTCCCCTACTTCTCTACCTCCAGACCTTTCCCTCCCCCTCCCTCCCCTTCTCTCTCCTCCCTTAGTTTCCCTTTCACACATCCCCTTCCTCCATCTCCCCTCCCTTCCTACCCTCCTCCCCATCTCCAGCCCATACCTCCCTCCCTCTCCCCCTCCTCCCCCCTCTCCAAGTCCTTCTCCTCCCCTCTCTCCATCTCCAGATATTTTCCTATCCTTACTTCTCCCCTTTCCCTCCTCCTCCATCCTCCCCCTCTCTCCCCTTCCCTCCCCCACTTCTATGCTCTCATCTCTCTCCTCCTCCCCCTCTCCCCTCCCCTCCCCTCCTCTTCCATACCTTCCTCTCTCACCCCCCTTCATCTCCCCCCTCCCTCTGTCCCCTCCCCTCCCTTCCTCTTCCATACCTTCCTACTCTCACCCCTCCTTCATCTCGCCCTCCCCTACCTCCTCCATCCTCCCTCTCTCCCCTCCCCTTCCCTCCTCTCCTCCCTTCCCTCCCCCTCCCCTCGCCGTGGCAGTATAACCTTGGGTCGTGCCACGTGCAGCGGTGAGGGAATCCATTGCACGGGTACCAGGAGTGGGGGGGGGGGAGGCACGTGAAATTACTTTTATCTTCAGCTGTTTTCATTTGACGGAACTGGCCAATAGCACACCCTAATAATAGGTGGCTGCGTGAAATTCAATGCCTTGGCTATGGACATGATATGAGTTTCCTTGGTTACTAGTCAAAATTAACCTGCGAGATTCATTCAGTAAAAATGAAGATGGGTTGAACAGCATCGTCGTTAATATAATAATTGTCCGCTAAATGTCTCTATAAATTTAGGAATAATAGCCAGCAGAGGAAAGTGACAAGTAGAAGAGGTGAAATATTAGCAACATACCACGCCTCTCTCAGCTTAGCAATATTAGCCAGCAGAGGAAAGTGACAAGTACAAGAGGTGAAATATTAGCAACATACCACGCCTCTCTCAGCTTAGCAATATTAGCCAGCAGAGGAAAGTGACAAGTACAAGAGGTGAAATATTAGCAACATAGCACGCCTCTCTCAGCTTAGCAATATTAGCCAGCAGAGGAAAGTGACAAGTACAAGAAGTGAAATATTAGCAACATACCAAGCCTCTCTCAGCTTAGCAATATTAGCCAGCAGAGGAAAGTGACAAGTACAAGAGGTGAAATATTAGCAACATACCAAGCCTCTCTCAGCTTAGCAATATTAGCCAGCAGAGGAAAGTGACAAGTAAAAGAGGTGAAATATCAGCCGCTTGGTGTCCGGCAGTAGGTATTGCACTGCCGCTACATAAACACACTGCTAGGAAGGTAGTCACGCTCCTTGGGTCCCACGCGGTGATGCTACGTGACTAGACAAAGAAATGGACAGTCAGATAGTCGTTGATGAGTAGGGACACTTGAAGACGTTCTGTTAATTCTCTGACTCTTGGCCTGGATTATTATTTTCATTATCATAGTCATCTTTAAGTAAAATTCTCCTTTACCTTCTTGAGTATTATTCTTACTAACGATAAAAGGATGATGATGATGATGATGATGATGATGGTGAAGGTGACGATGATGATGATGATGATGATGATGATTATGAGGAGGAGGAGGAGGAGGAGGAGAAAAGACAAGCAAAAGAAAAAGATGATGAAGATGAAGAAGAAGAAGAAGAAGAAGAATGATGATGATGATGATAACAAGGAGGAGGAGAAAAGACGGGGAAAAGAAAAAAGAAGAGGAATGATGATGATGATGATGAGGAGGAGGAGGAGAAGAAGAGAAGACTAAAAGGTGAGTCAACAAAAAGGTGAGTCAATTAACAGGTGAGTCACTTTTCACCGTAGTGCCGGTCGGAAACTCTTAAGAAATATTGACTAAAGCAGTTTGAAGAAGCTACCTATGACGTCACCACCACACACGCTCCCCATTGGTCAATACCTCGTGACGTCAGCCTCCCTGTGACGTCACCCGCAAAAGACGCTCTGCTGTTGGTGGAGGAAAATGTGACGTCAGCCTGCCCGTGACGTCACCAGCACAAGACGCTCTGCTACTGGTCTACAGCTCCTGACGTCACCAGCACAAGACGCTCTGCTGTTGGTGATTTTGTGACGGGTTCGGGAGAGCTGTGACGCATCATGGCTACGTACTGACGTCACCCTAGCAACAATACTGCTCAGGGTATTATATTGCGATGACACACACACACACACACACACACACACACACACACACACACACACGTATTAGTAAATTAAAAATAAAAATAATAGTAGTAGTAGTAGTAGTAGCAGTTGCGGTAGCAGTAGTAGTAGTGGTGGTAGTAGTAGTAGTAGTAGTAGTAGCCCACGTCCACCAAAAACATGAACCCAGTGAACTGCAGGCTGAAGTTACCCTCCTCCTGCAGTCCACCATCGTCCTTTCGGGGGATAGAGAGGGAGGTGGGGGACGTGTGCATAGTCAGGCAATGGATCCGCCTGGTTATATCAGTGCCATCACGTGAAGGCCTCCCCTCTCCACCACCTCCCTCAGATCCCGTTAGTCAGGTATACTTTCGCGATACTGATGCTAAAAACTGGCAAGGCTAAGTCGCTCGTAAAATGGAATTAAGGAGTGGAGGAGAAATTACATTAGCTGGGATATGTATTCAGACGTCATCATCATCATCATCATCACCACAATCTTCATCGTCATCAATATTATCATCATCATTATTATTTTCAATTTTGTCATCATCATCATCATCATCATCAATTTCATCATCATCCTGAAATCATTATTCCACCCGAGAGAGAGAGAGAGAGAGAGAGAGAGAGAGAGAGAGAGAGAGAGAGAGAGGGGGGGGAGGAAATGGGCCACACACTCATCCATCAAGCCACCGGAATCCTCGCTCTCTCTCTCTCTCTCACACTGACCCCCTATCTTGTCTATAAGGGTCAAAATCACGGCTATCTCTTCAAAGGATAAGACTAAGGGTGCCAATCTTGAAAAAACAAAAAATAAAAAAAATAACACCTTACAGTTACTTCCCAAACTTGACCCGCCTCCATACTTCTCTCTCTCTCTCTCTCTCTCTCTCTCTCTCTCTCATCAGTCTGTTACTCTATAAAATGCACACGATTATATATTTACTCTCTCTCTCTCTCTCTCTCTCTCTCTCTCTCTCTCTCTCTCTCTCTCCCCAGTTAATGAAACTGGATCTCCACTACACCTAAGACTTTGGTCACCTTAAACACCTGTAATTAAGGTATTAATTACCTGAGTCAATTCTGTATAATAATTCACCTTTACCTGCCTGACAACCTTGGAAGTATTTACGTGAGCGAGAGCGAGAGAGAGAGAGAGAGAGAGTGTGTGTGTGTGTGTGTGTGTGTGTGTGTACCACCCCTTGGCCCAAATCCGCTTAAAGCACCCTAACCCACTCATTCACCAGACGTCCTTTAGATTATATGGTTACCACCCAGCGTAATGAATGGTTTCCTGGGCTACAAGAGAAAAATTTGCCATATCACTCAATGCAGACTCACCTGAAGCCAGAAGTACATCAGATGAGTGGATGGTGTGTGCTCCCTCCTACCGGCAAAAAAAAAAAAAATAATAATAATAATAATAATGTAGCTTCTGACTTACTGGAATAAAAAAAAAAACATCTTTGTCAGGGATGGTTGTTGTTCTATGGCTACATCATCATCATCATCATCACTACCACCACTATCATCATCATCATCATCAACATCATAATTATATTACTACCCCCACCACCACTATCATCGTTATCATCATCACTATTATTATCATCATTACCATTTCTACCACCACTACCACAATCATCATCATCATCATTACTATCAATCCCACTATCATCATCATCATGACCATCATCATTACTACCACCACCACTCATCACACCATCATCATGACCATCAACATCACCATCATCACCATTACTACCACCACCACTCTCATCACCATCATCACCATTATCATCCTCACCATCATCACCATTACTACCACCACCACTCTCATCACCATCATCATCATCATCATTACTACCACCACCACCACTCTCATCATCACCATCATCATCATCATTACTACCACCACCACCACTCTCATCATCACCATCATCATCATTACTACCACCACCACCACTCTCATCACCATCATCATCATCATCACCATCATCATCATCATCATCATTACTACCACCACCACCACTCTCATCACCATCATCATCATCATCACCATCATCATCATCATCATCATTACTAACACCACCACCGCTCTCATCACCATCATCATCATCATCACCATCATCATTATCATCATTACTACCACCACCACCGCTCTCATCACCATCATCATCATCACCATCATCATCATTACTACCACCACCACCACTCTCATCACCATCATCATCATCATCATCACCATCATCATCATTACTACCACCACCATCACTCTCATCACCATCATCATCATCATCATCACCATCATCATCATTACTACCACCACCACCACTCTCATCACCGTCATCATCACCATCATCATCATCATCACCATCATCATCATTACTACCACCACCACCACTCTCATCACCATCATCATCATCATCATCATTACTACCACCACCACCACTCTCATCACCATCATCATCATCATCACCATCATCATCATTACTACCACCACCACCGCTCTCATCACCATCATCATCATCATCACCATCATCATCACCATCATCATCATCATCATTACTACCACCACCACCGCTCCCATCACCATCATCATCATCATCATCACCATCATCATCACCATCATCATCATCATTACTACCACCACCACCACCCCTCTCATCACCATCATCATCATCATCATCACCATCATCATCATTACTACCACCACCACCACCACTCTCATCACCATCATCATCATTACTACCACCACCACCACTCTCATCACCATCATCATCATCATTACTACCACCACCACCACTCTCATCACCATCATCATCATTACTACCACCACCACCACTCTCATCACCATCATCATCATCATCATTACTACCACCACCACTCATCACCATCATCATCACTACTACCACCACCACCACTCTCATCATCATCATCACCATCAACATCACCATCATCATCATTACAACCACCACCACTCTCATCACCATCATCATCATTACAACCACCACCACTCTCATCACCATCATCATCATCACTACTACCACCACCACCACTATCATTTGGGTATCATCATTATTATTATCATCATCATCATCACTACAACCACCACAATCATCATTATTATTATTATTATTATTATTATTACCACCACCACCATCACCACCACCACCACCACCACCACATTTCGGACAGCATAAGGACGCGTATCATCACAGTGCACAGAAAAACAAAGACACACCCTTAACACATTTTATTATTTGACTTAATTTGCCCTTACTTTCTCACCCCTCACAGGATCTTTATTCAACCCAGGCAAGACCCCTAGTAAAGGAGGGGGGGAGGGGGGAATGAAGGCTGTATGTAACCCCTCTAGGACAGAATAGACAAATAAAGTCGTGTGTGTGTGTGTGTGTGTGTGTGTGTGTGTGTGTGTGTGTGTGTGTGAGAGAGAGAGAGAGAGAGAAAGAGAAGAGGGTGAGCGACATTTGACCTTTAACCCCCCCCCTCTCTCTCTCTCTCTCTCCAAGTCATTCCTTCGTTCTTCATTCACAACCTCATTCCACCCACTCCCCTCCCCTCCCTCCTCTCTCTCTCTCTCTCTCTTCTCTTTCTCTCTCTCTTCCCTTCTCTGCCTCCTCTTCGCCTCTATTTCTTTCTCTCTCTCCCTCCCTCTCCCTCCCTTTTCTCATAATTCTCTCCCCTCCCCTCCCTCCCTCTTCCCCCCTCCCTCTACTCCCTCCTTCCATTTCCTCCAGTGCCATATTCTCCCTCCTTCCCTCCTTTCTCTCTCACATTACCCCCTTCCTCCATCTCTATCTCTCTTTCTCTCTCTCTCTCTCTCTCTCTCTCTCCCCTTCTTCCATTCTCTTTTCCCTCCATTCAAACTTCTCTCCTCTCCTCTTCCTCCTCCCTTCCATCCAGTTTCCTCCAAAACCCTCCACCCTCTCTCTCTCTCTCTCTCTCTCTTCTTCTTCTTCTTCTTCTCATTTTCTTCTTTTTCTATTTCTCCTCCTCCTCCTCCTTTTCTTCTTCTTCCTCTTCTCTTTCTCCTTCTTCTTTTTCCTCCTCCTCTTCTTCTTCTCCTTCCTCTTCTTCTTCTCCTTCCTCTTCTTCTTCTCCTTCCTCTTCTTCTTCTTCTTCTCCTTCCTCTTCTTCTTCTTCTTCTCCTTCCTCTTCTTCTTCTTCTTCTCCTTCCTCTTCTTCTTCTTCTCCTTCCTCTTCTTCTTCTCCTTCCTCTTCTTCTTCTTCTTCTCCTTCCTCTTCTTCTTCTTCTTCTCCTTCCTCTTCTTCTTCTCCTTCTTCTTCTTCTCCTCCTCCTCCTTCCTCTTCTTTTTCTTCTTCCTCTACTTCTTCTTTCTCTTCTTCCTCCTCCTCCTCTTCTTCATTTTCCTCATCGTCTTCCTCCTTTTCCTCTTCTTCTTCTTCCTCACATCCTTTGTAAGTCCAACAGGTTTGTGAGCCAAGCGGGTTAACAAGTACCTCTCTCTCTCTCTCTCTCTCTCTCTCTCTCCTCCATTTCGTCCCCTCCTCCTCCTTCTCTCCTCTTCCCTTTGACCTTTCCCCTCCCTCCTCCTCCTCCTCCTCGATTTTAATACCTCTTCCCTTTTTCCTTTCCTCTCTCTCCCCCTTCCTTACCGCCACTCCTCTCTCTCTCTCTCTCTCTCTCTCTCTCTCTCTCTCTCTCTCTCTCTCATCTCCCCTCTTCCCTTCCCTTCCTCTCTCCTTTCTCTCAATTCTTACCCCTTCCTCTCTCTCCCCCCCCTCTCTCTCTCTCTCTCTCTCTCTCTCTCTCTCTCCACAGGAAAATCAAAGATGGTGTCAGTCAGTGGTGCTCGAACCCACTCCAGACCGTCCCCAAAACGTGAGCTTAGTGCCAGACCGACCAAGCCACGTCCCCTCCCCTCCCCTCCCTCCCCTCCCCCTTCTTTCTTGACCCCTCTCTCCCCAGCTGACCCCTCCCTCCCTCCACTGTACTCTTCTTCCTTCCTCCACTTCCCTCCCCCCTTCCCTCCTCTCTCTCTCTCTCTCTCTCTCTCTCTCTCTCTCTCTCTCTCTCTATCTATCTCTCTCTCTCTCCCTTCCTCCCCCTCCTTCCCTCCTTGCCCTCCCTCCCTCCCCCACCTTGTCCTCCCTCACTCCCTCCCTTCTTATTTTCCTCCCCTCCCTTCCAATCTCTCTCCCTCCCTCCCTCCTTCCCTCCCTCCCCTGCAACACTTATTCTCCCTTTCCACTTCACTTCCACCTTCATCCTCTGATTCTTGTTTCAGCATCTCTCTCTCTCTCTCTCTCTCTCTCTCTCTCTCTCTCTCTCTCCCTCTAGGTTAGGAGAGACGCAAGAGCACCTTCCCTCCCCCCTACCCCCCATCCTCACCCCGACCCCATCCTGATTCGCATGACCGCCTTGTGTGTGTGTGTGTGTGTGTGTGTGTGTGTGTGTGTGTGTGTGTGTGAGAGAGAGAGAGAGAGAGAGAGAGAGAGAGGTTCGGAAACATGAGGTACTCCTTTACACTCTTTCGTTTTCCTGTAATCATTATCATCATCATCATCACCATCATTATCATTATCATCATTATCCCCAGCATCATCATCGTCATAATCATCATCATCATTATCATCATCATCTTTATCATCATCATTATCACCATCATTATCATCATCACCATCATCATTATCATTATCATCATTATCACCATCATCATCATCACCTTCATCATCATCACCATCATCATCATCATCATTATCATCATCACCATCATCATTATCATCATCATCACCATCATTACCATCACCATCATCATTATCATCATCATCACCATCATCATCATCATCACCATCATTATCATCATCATCATCATCACCATCATCATTATCATCATCATCAAAGTATTCTCAGTGGTGAAGCTCCCTAACACCTCTTCCTTGGCGGTTTATTTCTGAATACGGCTGGCAATCGCTTGGTACGTTATTTATGCAGAGAAACACAGAGAAGGATGTAATAAGCAAAATAAATCGCTTAGGAAGAGGTGTTGGGGAGCTTCCTGAACTGACGAGAATACTTACCACTTTCTTCCAACTTCCCCAAACACCTGCAACTCAGCAACTTAACCTACCATGACCTAGATCAACTTCTTATTCTAGCCTCTTCTAATCTGAATTTAACCTAACTTGATCCATTTTACTCCTGTGCACTCCTAGTCAGTCTCTCACCCTCCACTCTCAACCTCCACTTCCACCTCCTCTACAGGACACCCCGTAAACTTAACATAGCGTCACGTCACGTCATTATACGTTTTTCGATTTACCCAAATCAAATGAGGTAATATACAGTAAGCACAGATTAGGATCTGCACAGATAACCCTGAGTTAACGGTCACTACTCTTACTTTCGACCTGTGATGGGCTGTGGATCACTGAGGGTCCATGTTAGTCAAGTGACCACCATCGGGATTTTTTTATTGTACCAGGGGTCACTGCTTCAGGATGAAACTATGTACTTGTCCCACATGGGAGAGTTCCTTGTCTCAGTGGAGCAAACGGAGCTAGGGCCTGATTGACTGCTGCCTACCTTAAAAGCGCCAGGCAAGGCTGCTGCACCATCCCTAAACATCCACACTGTGCAGTGTGTAGCTTCCACGTTATGTCCACAGACTTCCCATTAACTCAATGTACCGGTTTATAATGTCATGCCGTAACTATTAGTTTATTTGTTTACTTTCTCTTTCAGGTTACTCTATCGGGTAGCTTATAGACAAAGTATTATAGAATGTGACTTTTCCTTTCCAGTGTTTCCTATGAAATTTCCATGTCAGTTTTTCCATGCTGCATGGTGGTTTTTCTCACTTTTTCCTGGAGGGTTTGGTGGTGGGGGGAGCCTTCTTGCTTTACTATCCTTATCCTTCAGCATGTAGAGTTAGATCTTGTAGTCATAGTTTTCTCCAACAAGCAGCCTCGAAAGGACCATAAGGTCTGTTGCTGTTTGCTTTCCTGTGTAATCCTGTGTAATCCTCCACCTACACTTTCCTTCTCTCTTCCGTAATTACACTTAATCATCTCAACTCTCTCTCTCTCTCTCTCTCTCTCTCTCTCACACACACACACACACACACACACACACACACACACACACACACACACACACATTTTATAGACAGATAGAGAGAGAGAGAGACAGATAGACAGAGGGATAGATAGACAGATACTCATCAACTGGTCAAACTTGTCTCTCTCGGTCTGTCTTTCCCACTGCCTATGACCTCCAGTTCCTTTCAATGCAACGTGTCTAGGCGCCTCAAAATGACCAGATTTATATTGTGATACA
>NC_136983.1:44748294-44783294 GCF_032717465.1 Coenobita brevimanus | reverse complement strand
ATTGTTATTATTATTATTATTGTTGTTGTTGTTGTTATTATTATTATTGTTGCTGTTTCTAGGTGACTTCATTCAGCTTAGATCACTGAGAGGACATCACTCGAAGGACATCACCACAAGACAAGCCAATCACTACCTTAACACCTGGCTGTCGGTAACTTAATATTTCATTCGTCTGTCTGTTATCATCCTCTCTCTCTCTCTCTCTCTCTCTCTCTCTCTCTCTCTCTCTCTCTCTAGGAGCACTTTGTACTCGAGGTGAAGCAGTTGCGGCGTCCATCGGGGAACAAAACCTCCTTATATTTCCCCAGCACCTAGCCGTGGGAAGGAACCTGGTGCGACCCTGGTGAGGCGCTGTCTACCACTGTATCTATAGGACGGCCACGCAAAAACACATGATTTCCTGCGGTCCATGGGTTTGCTCGCACAGACAGACCGCAGTTACCAACAACGAAATATATATATATATATATATATATATATATATATATATATATATATATATTGAGAGAGAGAGAGAGAGAGAGAGAGAGAGAGAGAGAGAGAGAGAGAGAGAGAGAAAGCAATGTAACCAGACCTACGGTAATCTCTAACCTCTTCAGTACACACACACACACACATTTTTGTTTATATGTTTGTGCGTTATCATATGCATCTCTCTCTCTCTCTCTCTCTCTCTCTCTCTCTCTCTCTCTCTCTCTCTCCCCAATCTATCTATCTATCGGTTTCTTCGTCTGTCTATTTGCCTGTCTGTTTTTCATTAAGCCTGTCCGTTTGTATGTCTGTCTGCTTATGTATGTATATGTGTGTAGTATTTATGTATGTATGTATGTATGTATGTACGTATGTGTATGTATATATGTATGTATGTATGTATTTATGTACCTTTTCTATCCATCTATCTATTTTCTTCCGTCTATTTTCTGTCAGTCTGTTTGTCTGTCTGGCTTAGGCCTATGTATGGCTGCTTTTGTATCTATCTATCTATCTATCAGTTTGTTTTCTATAGTGATGTGACGGTGTGGTAAAGGCTGCGGTGTGGTGAGGAAGTGTGGTGATGTGGTGTGGTGTGGTGAGGAAGTGTGGTGATGTGACGTGGTGTGGTGAGGAAGTGCGATGGTGTGGTGAAGTATGGTGGTGTGATGTGGTGTGGTGAGGAATTGTGGTGGTGTGGTGTGAGGAAATGTGGTGGTGTGGTGAACTGTGGTAGTAATGATGTGATGCTAAGGACGCCCCTAGGATTGATCAACAGTTAGGAAGAGGTGTGGTAGATGTGGTGGTAGAGGTGTGGTAGATGTGGTGGTAGAGGTGTGGTAGGTGTTGTGGCAGAGGTGTGGTAGATGAGGTGGTAGAGGTGTGGTAGATGTGGTGGTAGAGGTGTGGCGGATGTGGTGGTAGAGGTGTGGTAGATGTGGTGGTAGAGATGTGGTAGATGTGGTGGTAGAGGTGTGGTAGATGTGGTGGCAGAGGTGTGGCAGATGTGGTGGTAGAGGTGTGGTAGATGTGGTGGTAGATGTGATGGTAGATGTGGTGGTACAGGTGTGGTAGATGTGATGGTAGATGTGGTGGTAGAGGTGTGGTTGATGTGGTGGTAGAGGTGTGGTAGATGTGGTGGTAGAGGTGTGGTGGATGTGGTGGTAGAGGTGTGGCAGATGTGGTGGTAGATGTGATGGTAGATGTGGTGGTACAGGTGTGGTAGATGTGATGGTAGATGTGGTGGTGGAGGTGTGGTAGATGTGGTGGTAGAGGTGTGGTAGATGTGATGGTAGATGTGGTGGTACAGGTGTGGTAGATGTGATGGTAGATGTGATGGTAAAGGTGTGGTAGATGTGGTGGTGGAGGTGTGGTAGATGTGGTGGTAGAGGTGTGGTAGATGTGATGGTAGATGTGGTGGTAAAGGTGTGGTAGATGTGATGGTAGATGTGATGGTAAAGGTGTGGTAGATGTGGTGGCAGAGGTGTGGTAGATGTGGCGATGGTAGAGAGCTGTGGTAGATATGGTGGTGTGGATGACAGAATTGTGGTAGACAGATAGTAGAAGTGTGGTGGTGTGGTGGTGGTGTGGATGACAGAATTGTGGTAGACAGATAATAGAGGTGTGGTAGTGTGGTGGTGGTGTGGTGAGGAAGCCTGAGGGAACACTAACAGTTAGGGTGAGTGACCTTCCCCTCCACACACACCCTCTCTCACTCCCCCCCCCCTCTCTCTCTCTCTACTTCACCTCCTTCCTCACTTTTCCAATTAAGTAGTAGTAGTAGTGGTGGTGGTGGTGGTGGTAGTAGTAGTAGTAGTAGTAGTAGTAGTAGTAGTAGTAGTAGTAGTAGTTGTTGTTGTTGTTACTGATGATAATAATAATAATAATAATAATAATAATAATAATAATAATAATAATAATAATAATAAAAATAATGATGATGTTCTAGTAGGCTTATCTGAAACGTGAACCCAGTGGACTGCAGGCTGGAGTCGCCCTCCTCCTGAGAGAGAGAGAGAGAGAGAGAGAGAGAGAGAGAGAGAGAGAGAGAGAGAGAGAGAGAGGCCTAACCACCCCTTCAGCACGAGGGCTTTCTTAAGACGTGAGATCGTTTAAGAAGCAAGAATTACCCCGGAAAAATCAATCTGAAAGGCTATTAGGTTCTATCTATCTGTCTGTCTATTTTTCTGTCTGTCTGTCTATCTTATCTATCCTCTATCTATCTATCTATCTATCTACCAATCTATCTATGAGTCTCGTTCTTTGTTTGTCCTTCCATCACACGCAAACCAGGGGCCAGACCCCCCCAGACCCATATAGTCAGGGTGACCCAAGGATGGTTTTAGGGGGGGTCAAAATTAAGATCTGGGTCATTTAAGGTGGCCGGTAGAGTGTTCGCCTTTTTGGCTCGGGCAACGACGGGTACCCCTGTAGCATAATTCTTGGCATGGAGACTCATATATATATATATTTTTTTAATGTGTCCGACTCTGGGCATAGGCTTCACAGCCTGCTTTCAAGGCCCAGTAGTCCTCCTACGTACCGCACACCTCTACATGTCACCACTTCGGCGCTAACACCCACCGTCCATATTGAATACATGCTAGGGCTGTCTCATACAGGACTGGTGTATTGGTATTAGCGGGGGTATTTTTATGGCACTAACACCCACCGTCCATACTGAATACATGCTAGGGCTGTCTCATACAGGACTGGTGTATTGGTATTAGCGGGGGTATTTTTACGACATGTCGGCGGGTCATCTGGTAGATCAGTAAAGTCTGATATTTATGAAATTCAAATCCTTAAACTGTTCCCTGCCCCAGCGGGATTTGAACCCGGGTCCGTTAGGACTACAAGCCACCTCTGTACCGATTGAGCCACCATATGACCTCCAGTTCGAACAAAAGCTAAGTTAGGGTAACCTAGGTCATTTGAGGTCATCGGCAGGAGGTCATGAGGTCACCGGTAGGTCATCTGAGGTCATCGGTAGGAGGTCATCTGAGGTCACCGGTAGGAGGTCATCTGAGGTCACCGGTAGGTCATCTGAGGTCATCGGTAGGAGGTCATCTGAGGTCACCGGTAGGTCATTTGAGGTCATCGGCAGGAGGTCATCTGAGGTCACCGGTAATAGTAAAGAAGTACACAAATACTGTACGGTAGTCTGTGAAAGCTGATATAGAAAGTTGCTGGACCTTTTATAATCCCTCTTCCAAAGCGTAAGAGGCGGTGTACGTGGCCTGTGTGGCGCAGAGAAACACTGAACCACATCAAACACCATTACAGCCGTCGCCTCTTTGACCCACCAAGCACGCGTACACCTGCTACTCTATCTGTATGTCTATCCGTCTATCTATCAATCTGCATGTCTATCCGTCAATCCCTCTATCTCTATCTATATATCTGTCTATCTAACCATCTACCTACCTACCTATCCATCCGTCTGTCTATCTATGTCTATCTACTGTCTATCCATCTACTATATGTCTATCCATCCATCTATCCACTCATCTGTCTATCTATCTACTGTATATGTCTATCCATCCATCTATCCATCTATCTATCTTCTGTGTGTCAGTAGTCCAACGCCTTATCTCAGAAGGGGTGACCACAAACAAATCGCCTCCACGTCACCCTGTCCTCCACCATCAAGCTGCCCCCTCTCCAACTCACATCCCCCTCTCACCTGTACCTATCCACCCCATCCCTCCATTTCATCCTCCGTCTCTCCCTCCCCCTCCTTCCCTCCACCTCACTCACACACACTCTCCTAGGCAGTC
This sequence comes from Coenobita brevimanus, assembly GCF_032717465.1. Classification (NCBI taxonomy): domain Eukaryota; kingdom Metazoa; phylum Arthropoda; class Malacostraca; order Decapoda; family Coenobitidae; genus Coenobita; species Coenobita brevimanus. The sequence continues at coordinate 44,779,041 of NC_136983.1, read as the reverse complement.
TTTCATTCCCATTTCCCTCCATATGATGCTATTTATTTTTTTCCAGATAATAGCAACAACAATAATAGTAATGTACCACTACTACTACTACTACTACTACTACTACTACTAATAATAATAATAATAATAATAATAATAATAATAATAATAATAATAAAAAAATCCATCACCATCATCATCATCACAATAATAATAATAATAATAATAATAATAATAATAAACCATCCATCATCATCATCATCATAACAACAATAATAATAATAATAATAATAATAATAATAATAATAATCCTTCCATCCGTCCATCATCCAATCCTACATTACCCCAAGAGGAGCGTAGGAGCCCGGAGCTAGGCAAGTTGGTCCTGACATTTAAGATGAGAGTGACCAGCCTCACTCATCCCTGAGTGGCATTACATGAGCAATAAACCCCAACCACTCCTTGGATATAAACCTGCACCGGCTCAATCCGATTGGAGCGCCGTAATTACCCACTAAACCACCAAGCACCATAATTTGGTTATATGGTTACCACCCAGCGTAGTGAATGGTTTCCTGGTGTACAGGAAACCATTTGGCTTGTCACTCTATGTAGAGTCACCCACAGGCAGAAGGAAGTGGAAAGAATGAAGGAAAGAAAGACAGAAGAGGGAGTGTAAAGTCACCCATAGGCAGAAGGAAGAGGAAAGAATGAAGGAAAGAATGACAGAAGAGAATGGAAGGAGGAGAGGAAACGGCAGACACCTAAAGCAGCACGACATCGAGTGAGTGGACGGTGAGCGCCCCCACCTACAACAGCAACAACGACAACAACAAAATATGAATAATAATAATAACAACAACAACAATAATAATAATAATAATAATAATAATAATAATAATAATAATAATAACAATAATATTTACTTATTAAATACAGGATGAACAAGGCTATGGGAAATTTCTCAACCGCCCTTGCCTCGTTCGTCTTATAGAAAATGAACTCCCTTCCTAGAATTCCCTAATTTAACAGAGAGTTTTATTTCTAGGACGAACTAGATTCAGAAGACTTTAGATTTGTGTGTGTGTGTGTGTGTGTGTGTGTGTGTGTGTGTGTGTGTGTGTGTGTGTGTGTGTGTAGCCTTCACCTTGGCACTAATCATGACTGTAACTGTGTGTGTGTGAGTAATGAATTTCTCTCTCTCTCTCTCTCTCTCTCTCTCTCTCTCTCTCACACACACACACACACACACACACACACACACACACACGTATTAGGGACCTCTACCACGGAGGGAGAGTGACGGCGAAATTGTAACCCACCCCAATGCTGGCCAAGTACGAACAAGGAGGCTCCCTAACACTTCTTCCTTAGCGATTTATTTCTGGATATGGCTGGTTATTATCCTTTTGTACGTTATTTATGCAGAGTATGGGGTGTTGGAAGGATTTATGTAACAGAAGAGGACAGTGTTGTGTAATACGTAAAATAAATCTCTTAGGAAAAGGTGTTAGGATACGCTGTCACCTAGAATATGACTCAAAAAAAAAAAATCCAAGCCATCGCTCTCTCTCTCTCTCTCTCTCTCTCTCTCTCTCTCTCTCTCTCTCTCTCTCTCTCTCTCTCTCTCTCTCTCTCTCTCTCTCTCTCTCTCTCAATGCGTCTGTCTGTCTACATGTCTATTCTTTCTCTCTGTGTGCACTCTCTCTCTCTCTCTCTCTCTCTCTCTCTCTCTCTCCCTCTCTCTCTCTCTCTCTCTAACATCTCAGAGGCAGAAAGACAGCACTACAGCCTGGCATCCTCTCACAGCACTTCTTCGTGACTAGCATCATATTCCAGTGCACACCCCTTAAGTGTCCACAATTCAAGATGGAGGGATGGCAACTTTTAGGCCAGGTGGAAGTGACGAGAGGATAGGTAGGAAAAGAAAATATCAGACAACACAGTAACGTTCATCTATGTAACTATCTATCTATGAATTTATGTCCTCCAGTCCAGGGATCGAACCTGTATCGTGGCAGACATTCAAGTGGTCAGTGGTTGTATGTCCTCGCACACACACACACACACACACACACACACACACACACACACACACACACACACACACACCTTCCTCATACGTACTTTGCCAGCATGAGGATGGGATAATACTGGCCGTCAGTCTCCCTCCAACGAAAAGGTCCAGTACTACACATACATAATATAGAGACACTTTCCTCCTCTTCCTCTTCCTCCTCCTTCTTTCCTATCCTCGACTTTATCTTCTCCCCTCTCATCCTCTTTTCCTCCTCTGTTCTCCTTCTCTTCCTCTCTTCTCTCCTCTCCTCTTCTTTTCTCTTCTCTTCTTCCCCTCTCCTCTCCTTTCCTCTTCCTCCTCTCTCCACTCCTCCCCTCCTGTTTCTCTCTTCTCATTGCCTTTCATCTCCTGTCTTCTCCTCTTCCTCTGCTCTCCATTCCTCACTTCCTCTTCCTCTCTCCTCTCCTCTTCCTTTCCTCTCTCCTCTCCTCCTCCACTTCATTTCTTCTTCCTCCACTCCTATATCTCCCCCTCCACCCCCCCCCCATGTACCTCGTCCTTCAGGCTATCCCTCTGACCTTTACTACGGTATTTCCCCCTCCTTCTGGTCCAATTACCACTACCACACTACCACACCACCACACTACCACACCCTCACACTACCCTATCAATACACCACCATACAACCTCACTATACTACCATACCACACTTCCACACCACCACAATACCACACCACATCACCACACTATCACACCACACCACCACACTATCACACCCTCACACTACCCTATCAATACACCACCACACATTCACACTACACTACCATACCACACTTTCACACCACCACAATACCACCACATTACCACACAGCCACACTACCACCACACTGCCACACCATCACACCCTCACACTACCCTATCAATAAACCATCACACCACACTACACTACCACACTACACTACCCAGCACTACCACACTATCACACCCTCACACTACCCTATCAATACACCACCACACAACCACACTACACTACCATACCACGAAACCACACCACCATAATACCACACCACACCACCACACTACCACACCCTCACACTACCCTATCAATACACCACCACACAACCACACTACACTACCATACCACACATCCACACCACCACAATACCACACCACATCACCACACTACCACACAGCCACACTACCACCACATTACCACATTATACTACCCACCACCACACTGCCACACCACCACACACCACCCAACACTACCACACAGTCACACTACCACAACACTTCTAAACCGTACCACCACACTACACCACATCACCATATCACCACAATACCAAACCGCACCACTACCACACCACCATTACCACACTACCACACCACACAACCACCACTCTACCCCACTTGGCCACACCACACACCTCCACACTTATAAATTTAGCCTATCTCACCACCACCACACTTCAGACACTCATTAACCACACTACCACACATGAGAGAGAGAGAGAGAGAGAGAGAGAGAGAGAGAGAGAGAGAGTCATTTGCCACACTTAGAAATCTGCCTACCACTCTTAGACATCTACCCACCACACTACCACACTTAGACATCTACCCACCACACTACCACACTTAGACATCTACCCACCACACTACCACACTTAGACATCTACCCACCACACTACCACACTTAGACATCTACCCACCACACTACCACACTTAGACATCTACCCACCACACTACCACACTTAGACATCTACCCACCACACTACCACACTTAGACATCTACCCACCACACTACCACACTTAGACATCTACCCACCACACTACCACACTTAGACATCTACCCACCACACTACCACACTTAGACATCTACCCACCACACTACCACACTTAGACATCTACCCACCACACTACCACACTCATTTAATCAGCAACGCAAGTGTGGTCGGGCTGTGTAACTGTACCTCTCTCTCTCTCTCTCTCTAATTCAACAACTGACTCACTCACTCACACCCACACTGACTCATCCATTCATATCTCTCTCTCTCTCTCTCTCTCACCCATACTGACTCATCCATACATTCATTCAGTTATTCACTCATTCACTAATGACTATGGCTCCGGTGACTACACAGTGGAGAGAGAGAGAGAGAGAGAGAGAGAGAGAGAGAGAGAGAGAGAGAGAGTGGTGACATCACAAGTCTTGGGTGTGGTGATGTCAGACGTGATGTGGGAAGTTTTTCCCCTGACTTCACATTAGGAACTCTCTCTCTCTCTCTCTCTCTCTCTCTGGGATAGGATTTCCTCTCGGGTACGCGAAATAGTTTAGTTTTAACGAGGTACACACACACACACACACACACACACACACACACACACAGAGGGAAAGAGAGAGAGATGAGCAGAGAACTCACACACACACACACACACACACACACACACACACACACACACACACACACACACACACACACACCGGTCAGACTGGCGGACACACACCGGTCAGACTGGCGGACACATTCTGCACGTACGGAGCCAAAAATGATATTATGATAAAATGGAGTACTGAAATAATATCTATCCATCTATCTATCTATCTATCTGTCTGTCCATCTATCCATCCAACTATCTATCTATCTATTTATCTATCTAACAATCTATCTATCTATCTGTCTATCTATCTACCTACCTATCTATCTATCCATCTATCTATCTACCTAACAATCTATCTATCTATCTACCTATCTATCTATCCATCTATCTATCAATCTATCTATTCATCTGTCCATTTAACTATCTATCTATCCATCTATCTATCTATCTACCTATCTATCTATCCATCTATCTATCAATCTATCTATTCATCTGTCCATTTAACTATCTATCTATCCATCTATCTATCTATCTACCTATCTATCTATCCATCTATCTATCAATCTATCTATTCATCTGTCCATTTAACTATCTATCTATCCATCTATCTATCTATTACACTTCCGATGTTCACTATAATTTTTCAGTTGACTTTTTTTTATTTCAGAGGACCAATAGGATGGAAAAATGTGTCTTGGAACATAATAATAATCTATCTATCTATCTATCTATAGCCCGACGCCCTAATCCCGCAAAGGGTGGCCGCAGACAAAACGCCTCCAAGTCGCTCTGTCACCCACCATTTTACTACCCTCCCCCCAACTCACCCCCCCCTCCCTCATATACCTCTCAACTCCATCCCTCCACCTCATCCTCGGTCTACCCCTCCCTCTCCCTCCCTCCACTTCACCTACACACACCCTCTTAGTCAGTCTTTCATTCTCCATTCTCTCCACATGTCCAAACCACCTCAGTGTATTTCTCCTAATCTTCTCAACCACATCCACATCCATCCCACAACGTTCCTTCACTTCTTCATTCGTCAACCTGTCCCTTCATGTCACTCCACATGCTCCTCTCAAGTAACTCATTTCCACTGCTCTCACTCTTGACTTGTTCCCCTCTTGCAAGGTCCATGCCTCGCTTCTATACGTCAGGGTAGGGATCACAGTACCATCATGCAGTGACTTCTTAACTTCCATACTCACCTCCCTATTTCTCATCACTGCTTTCAGTGTACCAACAACCTTTCTTCCCTGCTGTACCCTTTCACGTACTTCATCCCCCAAAGTTCCATCCTTACTCATCACACTACCCAAGTACTTGAATGCACTCACATTCTCCATATCCTCACCATCCAACCTCACTGCACACTCTGTGACTTCATTCCTCTCAAACACCATAACTTTACTTTTGTTTACATTAACTTTCAGATTCCTCCTCCTACACACTGTCCCAAATTCATTCACCAAACCTTGCAACTCCCATTCATCTTCACTCAACAATACTGTATCATCAGCAAACAGCAATACTGCAAGCTTCCAAATCTCACACTTATTCATTAGCCACCCCCACATCCACTGCCCTACCCTGCACCTCCTTTACAACCCCATCCATGTATATATTAAACAGCCATGGAGACATCACACAACCCTGTTTCAGTCCCACATTGAGATCAAAGAACTCACTCAGCTCACCATCCACTCGCACCGTAGCCCTAGCTCCCTCGTACATACTCTTCACAGCACTCAACAATTTCCCCTCCACTCCATTCTTAATACCTTCCACATACCTTGCCTATCTATTCTGTCATAAGCTTTCTCCAAGTCCATGAAGGCAGCATACACTTTCCTTCCCTTCTCTAGATACTTCGCCACTAAACATCTTAGAACAAATATCTGATCTACACACCCTTTTCCCTTCCTAAATCCCCCTTGTTCTTCTCCAACTAGCTCCTCTGTCATATGCCTAACCCTATCAATGAGTATTCTACCATATATTTTACCAGTCACACTAAGTAGGCAAATACCCCTATGGTTACCACATACTTCTCTCTCCCCTTTTCCTTTGTACAGAGGAACAATTATACCTGATTTCCAGTCCTCTGGAACCCTTCCCTCTTCCCAAGCCAATCTACACAACTTCCATATCCACTCCACAACAATCTCACCCCCATACCTAAGCATTTCACCACACACTCCATCAATTCCTGAGGCCTTTCCCAACTTAATCTTCTTCATCGCTTCCACTACTTCCGCCCTACTGATCTCTTCCTCCCTCCTCTCATCTCTTCTTCTCCCAGCCATTCCCCAACCACTTATACTCGCACTGCTCTCACTCTCTACATTCAACAAATCCTCAAAGTGCTCCTTCCATCTCCTCAGTTTCTCTCTCTTCTCCACCAACAATCTATTATTCCTATCTTTCACTCCCCTACTATTTCCCCTTTCACACTGCCTTACTTTCTTTACCTCCTTCCAAAACAATTTCTTACTCTCCCTCCGTTTCACACTCAGATTCCTCCCAAACTCTTCATCCACTTTCTTCTTACTCTCCTTCACCAGTCTCTTAACCTCCCTTCTCCTGCTCACATATACCTCTCTCTTCTCTCTCTCATCTTCTCCCCTACCTCTACTCGCTAACCATTCACTATATGCCTTCTTCTTTTGTTCCACAGCTCGTTTCACCTCATCATTCCACCATGCTGTCCCTTTCACACCCTTGCATCTCCTCCTCACTCCACAAACCGCCTCACACGCTGCGCCTATCTCTTCCGTGAATATCTTACATACGTCTTCCACCCCTTCCATCTGCTCTAGCTCATACCTTCCCAATCTTTCTTCCACTATGCTCTTATACTCTGTCCTTTTCTCACTATCTTGCAATTTCTTCGCTCTTCTCACAGGAGCTGCTTCCTCCTGTCTTCCCCTTCGTCTCCTCATCCACTTTCTTTGCAGCTCTACCTTGGCCATCACTAAGTGATGGCCCGAGACTCCATTCCCCCACCCTCTCCACACTCTTGCATCCAACACTTGTCTTCTCATTCGCTCATCCACACACACGTAGTCTATCATTGCCTTTCGTTCAACAAGTTCACCATCCATCCTCCTCATTACTCTCCATGTGTACCGGTGGATCATCTTATGCCGAAAGTAGGTGTTGGCTATTGCCAACCCCTTACCAGCACAGATGTCCACCAAAGCACTACCATTCCCATCTACTTCAGCTGGCACACCCCACTGACCAACCACTCCATCCACTCGTACATTCCCAACTTTGCCATTCATGTCACCAATCAACAGCACTCTCTCGCTCCTCTCAAACTTGTCCATACATGCTTCTACTCTCGCCAAAAACTCATCTTTCACTCTTGCCACTCGATCCTCTGTCGGGGCATACACACATACAATCGCCCACGCTTGTATACCTACTTTCATCCTCACCCATACAATCCTTGCACCCACTGTTCCATACTCTCTTATATTCTCCTTCCACTTCTTGCTTATCATCAGACATACTCCCTCTCTTGCCCTCTCATTCTCACTGACTCCCGCACATATACCTACACCATATTCCCATTCTCTCATCCTTTCACCTTTCCATTTAGTTTCATTCAGTCCACGTATATCCACTTTTGCATCCTCAAGCACCTGGACAATCTCTCTCTCTTTCACTTCATCATTCACTCCTCTCACATTCCACGTTCCTACCCTCAGAATGTCCTTTGTCCGTTCCTTAGTCGTCAACGTATGGTCCGTCCGGGTCCGAGGCGCTTTATTTGCTTTTTTAGTTAGTTCTTTTTACGGGGTGGGGCACTAACCCACCACCAACCCTTTTAGTCGCCTCGTACGACAAGCAGGGATACTGGAGGAGTATTCTTGGAAACCCCCCTACCCCCAGGGGGGTAATGAAAATAATAATAATAATACCGGTAACATCATCATCAACATTCCCAATAATAATAATAATAATAATAATAATAATAATAATAATAATAATAACGATAATACCATCACCTACATCAACATTTCCATTAATAGTAATAATAATAATAATAATAATAATAATAATAATAATGCCGGTAATAATAATATCATCATCATCAACATTCCCAATAACAATAATAATAATAATAATAAAAATAATAATAATAATAACAATAATAATAATAATAATAGCACCATCAACATTCGCAATAACAATAATAATAATAATAATAATAATAATAATAATAATAATAATAGTAGTAGTAGCAGTAGTAGTAGTAGTAGTAGTGGCTACTAATGAACCCCCCCCCAGTCCAAAAAAATCAGGGAATATCAAAAAATGGCCAAAAAACCATTAGCTTCAAGAGAGGTCCAAAAATATATATAAAAAAGGCATATATAAAAAAATGGAAGAGGAATATTCAGAGTCTTAACTGGGGATATTCAGAATCTTAATATTTTCTTGAAGACAAACGCACCCATCCTCTCTCTCTCCCCCTCTCTCTCTCTCTCTCTCTCTCTCTCTCTCTCTCTCTCTCTCTCTCTCTCTCTCTCAAGGTTTTTTGTTTTACTGAGATATGGTGATAGACAATGTTAGGTGAGTTAGTGTGTGATATATAAGTGACGTACATACATACATACATACATACATACACAGAAATATACATGGGTCAGGGATGGCAATGTGTAATATAGAAGAGTGACACCTAATGTACACATATCTCATCTTGCCACACCTTACACACACACACACACACACACACACACACACACACACACACACACACACACACAAACCCCCCCCACACACAACCCCCATCCCGACACACACGCATACAATCCCCCCCCAAACACAACCTCAACCTCCCACACACATACAACCCCCAACCTCCCCCCACACACAAGCCCCAACCTCCCCCCCACACACAAGCCCCAACCTCCCCCCCACCCCCAACCCCCAACCTCCCCCCACACACAACCCCCAACCTCCCCCACACACACAACCCCCAACCTCCCCCACACACACAACCCCCAACCTCCCCCACACACACAACCCCTAACCCCCCCACACACACAACCCCTAACCCTCCCACACACACAACCCCCAACTCCCTCCACACACACACAACCCCCAACCCTCCCACACACACACAACCCCCAACCCACCCCCACACACAACCACACCTCCCATCTCCTCCTCTTCACAGCCTCCATATTAAAGACAGTAACATTCAACAACACAGACATTTGCATCTCGCCTGACTCTTGTCCTTTGAATTATGGCAGTCGGAAGTGTTTTTATTTTATTATTTTTTGTTGCGTTGAGATGTTGTTGCTGGATTTGTGTCTGTCAAAAGGGATTGTCCTGGGTTCGCATTCTTCCTGACACCACTTCCTTACCGACTTATTTTTAGATGTGGCTGGGTAATGTCTTTTTAGTACGTTATGTATGTGGGGTATGGCGGTACTGGGAGGGTTTATATAACACAGAATTGGGTACTAAGGTGTAATAGACAAAATAAATCGCCTAGGAAATGGTGTTAGGACTACGGGCCTTGGTGTGTGGGGATATCAATGTAGGCGTGATATTCTGAGTGTTGCTGTGATGTTGCCGAAAGCTTTACGTCTTACTTCTGTCCTATTCTTGGATACCAGTCACCACCCTGGAACACTGTACTGAGAAACTGGATGACGATGATGATGATGATGATGATGATGATGATGATGATGGGATAGTGAGAGATGATGATGATGATGATGATGGGATAGTGAGAGATGATGATGATGATGATGATGATGATGAAATAGTGAGAGACAGCGACGACGATGATGACGATGATGATGATGACAGAAGAGTGAGAAACTGGTTGACGACGATAAAGACGATAATGATGAACTGGAGGATGATCAACTCTATACATCATTCATCCGGCGGTGTCGTTTCAAAAGCCCGGGGGTTATGCTACTACAAAACGAGTGACCAGTCATTCTTCCCTGAGCGACATTAGATTATGCAAGAAATTAATATCAACCAATTACAGTTTACAATTCACATGAGGTGGAGGTGGAGGGTGAAGGTGGAGGTGGTGGGTGGAGGCGTTGGGGTGTGGGTGGAGGTGAAGGGTGGAGGTGGAGGGTGTGTCTGGCTATTGTAGGTGTCTCAGGAAGTGCACATGAGCGTCACTGTGCACAAATGAGAGGAAAATCATTGTTGCAACTCACAGCATCCTCAGTGCAACTCCCCCAGCGGCCATGAGTGGCTACAATTAACACGGACCTGCTGGGCTTTGTGCTATGGTGCGTTTACCCCAACCTGACAAAGATCCCTAACTCATTTCGGCTCTGTTGATGGCCAAGTGTAGTCAGACTGAAGGGATAATTTGACTAGTAACCAAGAAGACTCATTCCTAACTCATATAGCTCATCAATTTCACCGATCCCTACCTCAGTTCAGCTCGATTGATGGCCAAGTGTAGTCAGACTGGAGGGGTAATTTGACTAGTAACCAAGGAGACCTAAATCAAAACTACAGCTCATCAATTTCATAAAACTAAGCAGCGATTCCTACCTCACTTCAGCTCGATTGATGGCCAAGTGTAGTCAGATTGGAGGAGTAATTTGACTAGTAACCAAGGAGACTCATTCCTACCTCATAAATACAGCTCATCAATTTCATTTAACCAAAGCAACGATTCCTACCCCATTTCAGCTCAGTTGATGGCCAAGTGTAGTTAGATTGGAATGGTGATTTGACTAGTAACCAAGGAGACTCGTTCCTACCTCACAACGAAGGTTAAGTAAATTTCTTGAGACAACGACTAAGAAGCTTATTGTGGAAATGTTGCAGTTCATCATCATCATCATCATCATCATCACTACAACAACCATACTACCACCATCATTACCACCACCACCACTATCACTACCACCACCACTGCCACCACATACTGCCCCCACCCCCACCATTGATAGTCCCCAATTTTTATCGATTATTTTTGACAGGGCGACATGGAAGCGATTTGTTTGTGGCCACCCATTACGGGATTAAGGCGTCTGGCAATAGACAGGCAGATTTTTTGAACTATTGCGCAAAGAGGGAGAAAGTGCCTGGCCTCTGCGTCACTGCTAACTGCACTCTGTAATGTGGGATGCAGGCTAGGCAGATCTGAATGGCCACTGTTGATGAATTATAAAGTCTGCAAAAAATAAGTCGTTTCTTCCATTTCGCGATAAAAATGTACACCTGCTGTTCACTGTACGTCGAGGTGTGCAGTTTTCGAAGGCTCCCAGAATCACTAATTTACACTAGCACATGTACAATCAAGGGAAAATGTTCATCTACTACTCCACTGCGTCTGCGTCACACTTAGAGCATGTCCGTCACTTTCCTCCCTGACGCATCATATCAGAGAGCATCATCTACGGCCAGAGCAACATACCAGGCCTCTCTCAGCTTAGCAATATTAGCCAGCAAGATGAAAGCGACACACACACACACACACACACACACACACACACACACACACAAAGAACCTGGAATGTGAACTTCTGTGCGATTTCGTCTTAGTACTGACCATGGGTATTTGCACTTATAATAACAGGCTGCTCCAGTTATCACAATTCTGCGTAGATGTTTCAGAAAGATACGTGGGGTAAAGTATGCAGTACCGTCTTGCTGACTGTAAGAGGTGAAATATTAGGTTAAAACTCCCTCCAAACACAGCCACTACAACTCAAAATCCACAAGCAATCACTCACCCGTCAGTCTTCAGCTTTCCACGTCTAAACCATGCGTGAGGGACTGGGTGGGGGCGTATCACTTCCCCGGTAAGAGAAAGTGGTGTTCCTCAGGCCTTCAGAGCAGCTACCCCTCAAGATCTGTACAAGAAAACGTAAATGTGAATAGGACACGTACTGAATGTGTATTGGACAAGTATTGAACGTGTACAGGGCAAGAATTAAGCGTGTATAGAACAAGTACTGAACGTGTATAGGACAAGTACTGAATGTGTATAGGACAAGTATACACCGATATCAGGCGTGTGCACATCTAAAATACGTACATGTTTCCTTCATACGCACATGGCATAATTAGTACACACAGAATAATATTAACGCACAGAAAACAGTAAATAAGGGATGTCAGGGAGCCGACTAAGTCCAAGACGATACGGTCCAGCGGAATTAGGCTGTCAAATGTCGAGAGGGGAGGAGGAGGAGGAGGAGGAAGAGGAAGAGGAGGAGGAGGAGGAGGAGGAGGAGGAGGGTACAAAGAAAAGCAAATAGCAACAGACCATTTGAGAGAATGAGATGGAGAAGTGAATGAATTTGGTAGCTGGTGGGGGAGGGGGACGGGGGGAGGGGAGAGCAGTAGGGGAGAGAGGAGGGGAGAATGAGGAAGGGGTGGAGTTACAATATAAGGAGTTGGGGAGGGGGAGGGGGAGGTTGGGGGAAGGAGGGGAAGGGGAGGGCCGAGGGAGGGGAGTGGAGGTAATGGTGGAGGTGAAGGGAGTGGTTGAGGGAGAAGAAAAGGTTTTCGGTGGTGCTTAGAGAGAGAGAGAGAGAGAGAGAGAGAGAGAGAGAGAGAGAGAATAATGGGAAAGTGACAACAGTGGTGGAGGATGGGGTTAAGAAACAGGTCGAGGAGGAAACTGTGGTGGTGGTGGTGGTGGTGGTGGTAGGAATGACGTCACCACCACAATACCCTCACCACCACTCAACCAACACTAATCCATTATTGATAACTACTGGCTGTCTTGGTGGGGGTGGTAGAGGGGTGGTGATGGTGGTGGTGGTGGTGGTGGTGGTGGTGGAGGGGGGTAGTGATGATGGTGGTAGTGTCAATAGGAGCCGTGATGTCACCCTCACACCTTCACCGACACTCACTTAACCAAAACAAATTCATTACTGATATCTCGTGTGTGTGTGTGTGTGTGTGTGTGTGTGTGTGTGTGTGTGTGTGTGTGTGTGTGTGTGTGTGTGTGTGTGTGTGTGGAGGGGTCAGATACAACCTTCACATGGTGACACTGATATCAAAGGACGGTGGAGCTGACCCGTTATACACGTCCCCCCCAGTGCACTACTACTACTACTACTACTACTACACTATGACCACTACTACTACCACTGCCAACACCACCACCACCACCACCACCACCACAACTGCTACAACTATCACTACCATTACTACTACTAACTGGACCGAAACCGCGTGGAATTCGCAAGATCGGACCAATAAAACGCAAGAAAATAAAAACACATAATACTGCAGTCAGAAAATAAGGTTACTTCCCTCCACACACACACACACACACACACACACACACACACACACACACACGAGGACCTTTTCCATCATTCCTCCTGCCTCCCCAAGCGATTTTAGTCGTGCGATTCAGTCTACGCGATTTCGTGAAGAAGTTGTGAGGATTTATGAGATTAAAAAATAACTCAAAATTTCTTCCCACTGTCTTCCTTCTTCCTCTTCCTTCTTTCCTCCTCTTCCCTGTTTCTTTCTTTCTCATTTCTCTTTCTCTTTCTTCTTCTCTTTCTCCCTTTCTCTACTGTTCTCCTCGTCTCATGTTATTCTTCTATTATTATTATTATTATTATTATCCTCCTCCTCCCTCTTCTATTCCTCCCTTTCCTCCTTCGCTTCTTCCTTGTCTTTCTCTTTCCTCCTCCTCCTCCTCCTCCTCCCCCTTTATTCTCCTCCTCCTCCTCCTCCTAACATTCCTACCTCTCCGCCTCCACTTCTTTCTTCTCCTCCTCCTCCTCGTCGTCCTGGTGTAGCAATAAATAAGGCGGGAAAACAATGGGGGTAGTTGTGGTAGGTAGAAAAAGATAAAATGTAGAAGGTCGGGGTAGATGAGGATAGGCCTAAAAGGCAGGTAGGTAGGTAGGTAGGTAGGTAGGCAGGTAGGTAGGTAGGCAGGCAGACAGGCTGGTAGGTAGGTAGGTAGGTAGGTAGGTAGGTAGGCAGGCAGACAGGCTGGTAGGTAGGTAGGTAGGTAGGTAAGTAGGTAGGCAGACAGGCTGGTAGGTAGGTGGGTAGGTAGGTAGGCAGACAGACAGATAAACAGATAGGCAGGTAGGTAGGTAGGTGGGTAGGTAGACAGACAGATAAATAGATGGGTAGGTAGGTAGGTAGGTAGGTAGGTATGTAGGTAGGTAGATAGGTAGGTAGGTAGGTAGGTAGGTAGGCAGGTAGGTAGGTAGGCAGGCAGGTAGGTAGGTGGGTAGGTAGATAGGCAGACAGACAGATAAATAGATGGGCAGGCAGGTAGGTAGGTAGGTAGGTAGGTAGGTAGGTAGGTGGGTAGGTAGATAGGCAGACAGACAGATAAATAGATGGGCAGGTAGGTAGGTAGGTAGGTAGGTAGGTAGGTAGATAGATAGATAGATATAAATATACAGATGAATGGATGGATACAGATAGATAGCAGATAGAGATAGATAGATAGATAGATAGATGCATAGATAGATACACAGATACAAACACAATGATAGATAGACAGGCAGACAGACAGACAGATGAATAGATAGATGGACAGATAGACAGAAGTTGCATACTGACAGACAGGCAGAAAGAGACATGAATAGATAGACAGACAAATACACAGATAGATAGAAAGATAGATAGACTGACAGCGATGAGGGATAGCCATAAATGTTATCTGAGAGAGAGAGAGAGAGAGAGAAATCCTACTGTGTTGTCATTGTTGTTGTTGTTGTTGTTGCTGTGGTTTTGTTATACTGTGTAATTTTTTTTTACACCCGCGCATGAGGGGGTTGCGCGTTTGGTTTAGTCTGTCTCTATCTATCTCTCCCTCTTTCTATCTATCTATCTGTCTGTCTGTCTTTCTATCTCTCCTAGTTGTCCGTTTGTTTGTCTGTCTGTCTATCTCTCCCTCTATCTATCTGCCTGTCTATCTATCTGTCTATCTATCTATATGTTTATCTATCTATCCATCTGTCTGTCTATCCCTCCGTCTATCTGTTTATCTATCTATCCATCTACGTCAAGCCAGGTCACCTCATACCGACCTTGGCCTAACTTGGTGGACAGGTTGAAGGCAAGGAAAGAGGGAGGCGATTTTGAGAGTAAGTGGATCAGTGAGTGAGTGAGTGAGTACGTGAGGGAGGGAGGGAGTAAGTGAGTGAGTGAGTACGTGAGGGAGGGAGGGAGGGAGGGAGGGAGGGAGGGAGGGAGTAAGTGAGTGAGTGAGTACGTGAGGGAGGGAGGGAGTAAGTGAGTGAGTGAGTGAGTGAGTACGTGAGGGAGGGAGGGACGGAGGGAGGGAGGGAGGAAGTGAGTGAGTACGTGAGGGAGGGAGGGACGGAGGGAGGGAGGGAGGAAGTGAGTGAGTATGTGAGGGATGGAGGGACGGAGGGGGGGAGGGAGTGAGTAAGTGAGTGAGTACGTGAGGGAGGGAGGGAGGGAGGGAGTGAGTGAGTATGTGAGGGAGGGAGGGAGTACGTGAGTGAGTGAGTGAGTGAGTGAGTGAGTAAGAGTGAGTGAAAGTGAGTGTTGTTGCTGTTGTTAACCTTCCGTTGCATGTGTGAAAGTGAGTCACTCCGCCAGGCTACCCGTGGCCTCCTCTCTCCATCATTATCTCTCTCTCTCACTTTCACAGTTCGCCAAATCACACTAACTCTTCACAGTTTCTCTCTCCCTCTCTCTCTCTCTCTAACTGTTACATTCAATTGTTATTCTGGAGGTAATTATTCTCCCCCCCCTCTCTGTCTGTCTGTCTGTCTGTCTGTCTGTCTGTCTGTCTCTCTCTCACACACACACACACACACACACACACACACACACACACACACACACACACACACACATACACACACACACGTATTCTAGACCTTATTATGAAATCACATTGAGGTCATTGTCAGTGGGGGAGGGGAGGGGAGGGGAGGGGAGATGAGGGGAGGGGATGGGAAGAGGGAGAGAGGAGGGGAGGGGAGGGGAAGGGAGAGAGGAAAGGGGAGGGGAGGGGAGGGGAAGGGGGAGAGGAGAGGAGAGGAGAGGAGAGGGGAGGGGAGGGGAGGGAAGAAGTAAGAAAGGGAGGAATTATGATAGATACAGAAATAGATCGATAGATAGACAAATAGATAAAAAGATGACGAGGGAAGAGGGTGGGGTGAGAGAGAGGAAAGAAGGAAGGAATTATTATTATTATTATTATTATTATTATTATTATTATTATTATTACTACTACTACTACTACCACTACTACTGTACCGATATTATTATTTTATTTTATATTTGAAGAAAGAGACAGACACACAACAGAATAAAGGAAACCTGAGGGTGGGTGGGGTGGGGGAAGAGGGTGGAGAGGGAGGAGGGGGAGGCAGTGCAAGACAGGAAGTGTGTGTGTGTGTGTGTGTGTGTGTGTGTGTGTGTGTGTGTGTGTGTGTGTGTGTGTGTGTGTGTGGTGAGATACACACAAACTTCACAAAGCTCTCTCTCTCTCTCTCTCTCTTTCTCTCCACACACACACACACACACAAACACCTGCCGCACAAACACACATTTTTCCAAGGCCAGGCTTTTACACTTCAAACATCTGTCTGTCCCTTGCAGATGACTCTACCCTCCCCTCCCCTCCCCTCCTCCCCTCCCCTCCCCTCCCCCTCCCCTCCCCTCCCTCTCTCTTCATTTCCCTCCCCTTCCCCTCCCTCTCTTCTCCCCTTCCCCTCTGCCCCCCCTCCATACTCACCCCCTCCTCTTTCTTCTCCCTTCCTCTATGTCTTTCCTCCTCCTCCTCTTCTCTCCCTTCCCCCTCCCTCTCTCACTCTCTCTCAAAAATCCCCTTCCTTTTTTCCTTCTCCCCTCCCCCCTCCCCGTTACTTATATTTTCCTTCCGCCTCCTCTTCCTCCCCCCTCCCCCTTCCCCCCTCCTCCTCTTCCCTCTTCCCTTCCTCTTACCTTTGCACTTGACAATTCCCTCCTCCTCCTCTTCTTCTTCTGACATTCCTCTCTTTCCTCCTCCTTCTCCTCCTCTTCTTCTTCTCCTCCTCCTTCTCTTCTTCTAACATTCCTCCCTCTCCATTCCTCCTACTTCTTCCTTGTCTTTCTCTTTATTCTCTTGCTCCTCCTCCTCTAACATTTCACCTTCTACTCTCTTCCTCCTCCTCCTCCTCCCCTTTATATTTCAACCTCTCCTCCTCCTCCTCCTCCTCCTCTAACATTTCACCTCCTCTCCTCCTCCTCCTCCTCCTCCTCAGGGCGCCTTAACCCCTTGAGACCAGCGACTGTCTTCATTTAATCTTGCTATCTAGAGACAATGAATAATCACAATTATTATTCAATCGTCATTCACTCATAATCAGAGGTAATAACAGCATCATTCACTACTTCACTCTTACTGTGTGTGTGTGTGTGTGTGTGTGTGTGTGTGTGTGTGTGTGTGTATTATTCATTCTTCATTCACTCATAATCAGAAATAACAACAGCATCATTCACTACCTCACTCTTACTGTGTGTGTGTGTGTGTGTGTGTGTGTGTGTGTGTGTGTGTGTGTGTGTGTGTGTGTGTGTGTGTGTGTTTTATTCATTCTTCATTCACTCATAATCAGAAATAACAACAGCATCATTCACTACCTCACTCTTATTGTGTGTGTGTGTGTGTGTGTGTGTGTGTGTGTGTGTGTGTGTGTGTGTGTGTGTGTGTGTGTGTGTTTTATTCATTCTTCATTCACTCATAATCAGAAATAACAACATCATTCACTACCTCACTCTTACTGTGTGTGTGTGTGTGTGTGTGTGTGTGTGTGTGTGTGTGTGTGTGTGTGTGTGTGTGTGTGTGTGTTTTATTCATTCTTCATTCACTCATAATCAGAAATAACAACAGCATCATTCACTACCTCACTCTTACTGTGTGTGTGTGTGTGTGTGTGTGTGTGTGTGTGTGTGTGTGTGTGTGTGTGTGTGTTTTATTCATTCTTCATCCACTCATAATCAGAAATAACAACAGCATCATTCACTACCTCACTCTTATTTTGTGTGTGTGTGTGTGTGTGTGTGTGTGCGTGTGTGTGTGTGTGTGTGTGTTTTATTCATTCTTCATTCACTCATAATCAGAAATAACAACAGCATTATTCACTACCTCACTCTTATTGTGTGTGTGTGTGTGTGTGTGTGTGTGTGTGTGTGTGTGTGTGTGTGTGTGTGTGTGTGTGTGTGTGTGTGTGTGTGTGTGTTCTTAATGTCCCGTTTTCTATGCCTCTATTTTCTGTTATGTGTCTTTCGTTTTTATATTTTTCATTTATATATATATATATTTTTTTTGGTTTTTGTGTGACGTCATGCTCCCTCTTTTTTCATATACTCTCTCTCTCCCGACCTGTGTTCCGTGTGCTGCCATTTTTTCTCTATATCTCTCTTTTTTTCTGTTTCCCTAGCGTCACTTCTTTTACGTCTCCCCTCCTCGGTGTGACGCGACGTAATCTGGGTGACGTAAGGCTTTCCCCGTGACGTCGTGTTGCGTCCCTACTATACTTCTTTTATTGTGTGACGTCGTGTGCTTTTTTGTTACGTACACGTCTTGCCTGTGACGGTGTGCTGCTTTGTGGTGTCAGGTCAGGTCGCTAAGCTTCATTATTTCTTCTACACCTTTACATTACACTGCCCTTCTAAATTACACTATCTTTCTACATCTCTATACTCATTTCACTTTAACCTGGCCCAAAATTACCATCTCTCCACCTTCAGTGTTGAGATGGAATATTAGATTAAGCCTAGAATATGATGCTAGTCACGAGGAAGTGCCGTGGAAAGGATGTTGAGCCACAGCATTGCCTACATCTGACACTGAGCTACGTAAAATAAGCTGCAAAAGGACGGAAATCTAGGCCTTCTCTCTCTCTCTCTCTCTCTTTCCCAAAATTCAGAATATAACTATAGTTGGGTTATCTCTCTCTCTCTCTCTCTCTCTCTCTCTCTCTCTCTCTCTCTCTCTCTCTCTCTCTCTTTCTCAAAATTCAGAATATAACTATAGTTGGGTTATCTCTCTCTCTCTCTCTCTCTCTCTCTCTCTCTCTCTCTCTCTTTCTCAAAATTCAGAATATAACTATAGTTGGGTTATCTCTCTCTCTCTCTCTCTCTCTCTCTCTCTCTCTCTTTCTCAAAATTCAGAATATAACTATAGTTGGGTTATCTCTCTCTCTCTCTCTCTCTCTCTCTCTCTCTCTCTCTCTCTTTCTCAAAATTCAGAATATAACTATAGTTGGATTATCTCTCTCTCTCTCTCTCTCTCTCAGAATTCAGAATATAACTATAGTTGGGTTATGTCCACCTGGCCAAAATTCTAAACCCCATTTTTCAGCCATGTGTAGTCAGATTAAAGGAAAAATTTTGACTAGAAACCAAGGAGACTAGCTCTAGTTCCGTCAGATGAAAAAAAGCAGATTTAGTAAAGGAATAGAGACAGATTCCCCAGCTGAGAAAGAGAGAGAGAGAGAGAGAGAGAGAGAGAGAGAGAGAGAGAGAGAGAGAGAGAATAAAATGTTGAATGTGATAGGTAGGCATAAAAATCTGCGGTCCACCATCCTCCTTTCGGGGGACAGGGAGTTAGAAGGCTCCCTAACACCTCTTCCTTAGCGATTTATTTTTGGATGTGGCTGGTTAATATCCCTTTGTACTTTGGCTATGCAGAGTATGAGGCTAGAAAAGGATTTATATAACACTAGGACCTTAAGTACAAGTAAAAAAAAAATCGCCTAGGAAAAGTTGTTAGGGAGGGTAGGTGAAAAATAAGACAAGGATAGTTAGTTAGGGATATAGTGGACAGCTGGAGATGGTTAGATAGCATGCTGAAGGCCGAAGGAAAGGATGAACGGAGAGAAAGGTGTGTGTGTGTGTGTGTGTGTGTGTGTGTGTGTGTGTGTGTGTGTGTGTGTGTGTGTGTGTGTGTGTGTGTGTGTGTGTGTGTGTGTGTGTGTGTGTGTGTGTGTGTGCAGACAGGGGTAAGTGTGTGTAAGCTTTAATGTACGTATGTGTGTAAGACCTGATGACAAAGAAACATCATTCTGTGTGTGTGTGTGTGTGTGTGTGTGTGTGTGTGTGTGTGTGTGTGTGTGTGTGTGTGTGTGTGTGTGTGTGTGTGTGTGTGTGACCCGCCGGGATCCTTGTCCCTTACTTTCACCAGGGTACGGTACTTAGGACGAACACCCTCCCTTCTCCCCTCCCTGACCCCTCTCACCCCTCACCCTCACCCCCTCTTTTCCTCCCCCTCCTCCCACCCCCTACCCCCGTCTTGACCCCCCACTCCCCCGTGACCTGACCTGACCCGACCTGTGACGTCAGCGGGTTACGATAGCAGTGACGTAAGGAGAATGTTACCCTCTTTACGTGACCTGACTTAAAGCATTTCTCCACGCACACACTTAACCCATTTTGTGTGTGTGTGTGTGTGTGTGTGTGTGTGTGTGTGTGTGTGTGTGTGTGTGTGTGTGTGTGTGTGTGTGTGATGAAATTCCTCAGCTTAGCAGTATCCTCTGGTGTTACCTCTCTCTCTCTCTCTCTCTCTCTCTCTCTCTCTCTCTCTCTCTCTCTCTCCCTCAGTGAAGAGTGGTGACGTCTGGGGCCCAAGGTTAAGAAATAATAAGAGGGATAACATGTGAAGATAGGACGGGAGGGTGTGAGGGAGGGGAGGGGGAGGGAAGGGAGAAGGGAGAGGAGGGAAGGGGGAAGGGAAGGGGAAGGAAAGAGGGAAGAGAAGGGAATGAGGTACAGAAGAGAGGAAGGAAAGATGAGGGGGAGGAGGAAGGGAGGATGGAAGATAGGGAAGGGAAGGGAAGAGGGGGGTGGGGAGAAAAGGAGGAAGGGAGGGAAGATGGAGGGGAAAGGGAGGAAAAGGGTGAAAGCAAAGGGAGGGGGAGTAGTAGAGGAAAGGATGGGTAGGGGAAGGGGGAGGGGAGGTAGGGAGGGAGGGGAATGAGAAAGGAAGAGGAGTGAGGAAGGGAAGAAAAGGGGAAAGGAGGAATATTGGTGAAGTTCCGGAGGAGAGAGAGAGAGAGAGAGAGAGAGAGAGAGAGAGAGAGAGAGAGAGAGAGAGAGAGAGAGAGAGACAGACAGACAGACAGAGACAGAGACAGAGAATTTTCTGTGGCGTGGTGCGGAGTGGGTGATTTTGTGTGGAGTGGAGTGGTGTGGTGTGGTGTGGTGTGGCAGGGTAATTTTGTGTGGTGTGGTATTAGAGGGTGGTATGGTATGGTGTGGCGTGGTGTGGTGTGATGCTCTGCCTAAGTCGCAAGTGTACAGGAGCCACGCGGCCGAAAATCCTTAGTGAGTGACAGAAGGACAAGGCCGATGCTAGAGAAGAATCCTCAGTTTTATTATACGTCCTCGGGGTGAAAGGCACAATTCAGGAACCAAGATGGCATCGATGGCCACGTCAGTAGATTTGATAAAAGAGACGCGGCCTTACTAACCCTACCTACCTACTCACCTACCTGTCTACTTATCCACCTACCTGCATACCTACCTACTTACCTACCTACCCGTCTACTTACCTGCATATCTACCTACCTACCTACCTACTTACCTACTCATCTACCTGTCTACTTACCTACCTACCTACCTATATACTTTCCTACCTACCTGCATACCGTACTTACCTTCCTACCTACCTACCTACCAACCCACGAACATATCTACCTACCTTCAATACTACCCACCTCTCTCTCTCTCTCTCTCTCTCTCTCTGCTGTATAAAACAATGCACTTTCGTAGGATGAAAAATTAATGGAGAGAGAGAGAGAGAGAGAGAGAGAGATACATAATTTGACAAGCAGACAGACAGACAGACAGACGAACATACACATCCATCCATCTCCTCTAGCACTGACCTTGCTGCTATAATTACACACACACACACACACACACACACACACACACACATACACACACACTCTCTCTCTCTCTCTCTCTCACACACACACACACACACACACACACACACACACACTCTCTCTCTCTCTCTCTCTCTCTCACACACACACACACACACACACACACACACACACACACACACACACACACACACACACACGAGCTGCGTTTTTCACTGCTATTTTTCCGCCTCAGAACAGGGTACGCCAAGGTAGACTAGTACTGAGGCTGCATTGGTCACCTTACCCCACCTAATCCCTGATCTTACCCCCTGAACCTGATATTCCCCCAGCTAACTTCACCTAATCCCTGATTACCCCAGCTAACTTCACCTAATCCCTGATCTTACCCTAGCTAACTTCACCTAATCCCTGATCTTACCCCAGCTAACTTCACCTAATCCCTGATCTTACCCCAGCTAACTTCACCTAATCCCTGATCTTACCTCAGCTAACTTCACCTAATCCCTGATCTAACCCCTACCTAATCCCTGATCTTACCCCTACCTAATCCCTGGTCTTACCCCCACCTAATCCCTGATCTTACCCCCACCTAATCCCTGATCTTACCCCCACCTAATTCCTGATCTTACTTACCCCACCTAATCCCTGATCTTACTTACCCCACCTAATCCCTGATCTTACCCCACCTAATCCTGCTTCACTGATCTTCCACTGTCACAATACCACCTCCGTTAATACCACTACACCAGGCCTGAGTGAGACGGCCCTGGTATGTATTCAGTATGGACGGTGGGTGTTAGTGCCAAAGTGGTGACATGCGAGGGTGTGTGGCCATAGTAGGACTTCTGCGCCTGAGGGGACGGACCACACCACACCACCACACTACACCACTTCACTCCGCACCACATCACTACATCACACCACACAACACCACACCACATCACATCACATTATATCACACTACACCACACCGCACCACATCACATCACACCACACCGCACCACAGCACACTATATCACACCGCACCGCACCACACCGCACCACACCACACCACACTACATCACATTACACGACACCACACCACATCACACCACACAACTTCACATCACACCACACTACATCACATTACACGACACCACACCACATCACACGACACCACACGACATCACACCACACAGCACCACATCTATCACACCACACCACATCTATCACACACTTTCACACAGTTAAAGAGAGTGTGAGAGAAAAAATAATATAACCAAGCAGAAAAAAAGCAGTGTGTGTGTGTGTGTGTGTGTGTGTGTGTGTGTGTGTGTGTGTGTGTGTGTGTGTGTGTGTGTGTGTGTGTGTGTGTGTGTGTGAGAGAGAGAGAGCAAAGGTGAGACTGAGGTTGTGAGATAGTAAGAGACAAAGAGACATTTTGGGCACATTGTAGGTCAGGGTAAGAGAGAGAGAGAGAGAGAGAGAGAGAGAGAGAGAGAATGTCCTGGGCGGCAGTGTGGGTCAAGGGTAAGAAGATAGGACAAGAGAAAGTCACTGAGGCAGACTGATGCGGTGTGTGTGTGTGTGTGTGTGTGTGTGTGTGTGTGTGTGTGTGTGTGTGTGTGTGTGTGTGTACAGCTTAAATTATGTAGGCAATAACTCACATGTCTGTTTTAAGTGTGTGTGTGTGTGTGTACGTATGCTATCCTATGCGCATCCACATGTGCACTAGCGACAACAGCCACTACAGAGAGAGAGAGAGACAGACAGACAGACAGACAGACAGAGAACAAATGGGCGCCTGGCTGTCAATCAGTGTAAGGATGTTCAATAGGATGTGGCACAAAAAGGGGCATCATCCCTTTAAATGAATCTCTTTAAGTGAATCCCTTTAAATGGATCCCTTTAAATGAATCTCTTTAAATGAATCCCTTTAAATGGATCCCTTTAAATGAATCTCTTTAAATGAATCCCTTTAAATGGATCCCTTTAAATGAATCTCTTTAACTGAATCCGTTTACATGGACCCTTTTTTACTGATCCTTTTAAATGGACCACTTTAAATGGCTCCCTTTAAACTGATCTTAAATGGATCCCTTTAAAATGATCCCTTTCAATGGGCCTTTAAATGAATCCCTTTACATGATCCCCTGGTTGTCAAGTGGGGTGCGGTGCTTTAAGGTGCAGCATCACTTTAAATCCAGTGACCTAATTTCTCCATCTTATTCTGCATTAACCCCTTCACCACTAGAACTCTTATCTAACTACACTACACTTCACCATAACTATACTCATTTCACACTAACCTGGCCTAAAAGTACCCTCCCTCCATCTTGACTGCCGAGGTGTAACGATAGATTAACATTAGAATATGATGCTAGTCACGAAGAAGTGCTACGGGAAGCATGCAGAGAAGGAGTATTATCTTTTTTCTGCCACTGAGCTACGTGAAAAAAACAAAAAAAAGCTACATAAGGACGAAAATCTGGGCCAAGTCAAGCTGAAAGAAGTATAGGCGTCAAACTAATGATCTCGCTGTCTTGAACACTGACTACGAAGGAATAATTGACGCTAGAGTATGATGCTAGTCACGAAGAAGTGCTGTGGTACGGATGCCGAGCTGAGGTATTTGTCTCATTCTGCCACTGAGTTAGGAGAAATAGGAAGCAAAGGGACGAAAATCTCAGGCAGGTTGAAATGAACGGACTGGTGGGTTTAGGCGCTCTGGGTGTGTCAGTGAGTAGCCTAGCCGTGGAATGAGTAGCCTAGCCCTAACACCTCTTCCTTAACGATTTATTTTTGGATATGGGTGGGTAATGTCCTTCCGTAGGTCACCCATGCAGAGTATGGCGATAATGGAAATGTCAACACAGGAGAGGACTGTATGGTGTACTCAGCGAAACAAATCGCCTGGAAAAGGCGTTAGGGAGCTCTCTCAACCGACAAGAACACCGACTGACGGCTCCTGTGCCTCTCGAAATCAATGGATCTTGACGCTGGCTCTGTTATCTTGTTTTTTGTTTTTTTCTTGGCGGGAACACTCTTGCGAGCTTATGGCCTTGGGTTCCTTCTTCCTTACATGAAGAAAAAATTCCCTAATGACAGTTTAAATTAAGAATGATATAATTTCCTAAGACGGCAAGAGTACAAGGACTGACTGCGTGCCGAAATATACCTCATTTCTGTAAAATTCCCTTGGGTCATACACTTCACAGCAGGTGTGGTATTTGGGTGTCAGTGCAGCCAGTCATCTGCAAACCAACGGATTTTCACGTGACTGTTGTCCTGCTCATCTTTTTCTGGCAGGGATAATATCTGATGGTTCTCGGTATCTGATACATCCTCCACAAAGGCATCATTTCCTCCGGTTCTCCTTGGTGTTCTTGCAACACTCGCTGGCACAGACTCACGCATTTATTTCCCAGTCGACCTGCCTGAATATTACGATACTAATGCTCTTGTTGAGTAACCCCGGTCTGTGCAGCCCAGCAGACCAATCAACCACAGGCAAGCAGCCACCCCTGCAGGGCCGTCCCATGCAGTTCCCTGCGCCTGATAGGCCTCGCTGTAGCGAGGCGAGGGGAAGAGTGTGAAAGTCTGGTTTCCGGATGGATGCCGCATTAGCGTCTCTTCACCCAGTTAACAGGGGCATCACGGAAGACTCTACATCACCCCATTATTTGGTTATATGGTTACCACCCAGCGCTGTAAATGGTTTTGTGCGTTGCAGGTAACCATAACGTTTGTCACTCACTGTACAGCAGAGCCACCAGAAGCGTAAATGAAGAGTAAAACAAGTGACAGAAAGGACAGAAGAAATAGGGCACAGGAAGACAGACACAGACAAAGAATGACAAAGGTGAAGGAAGAAGTAGGCAACGCTACATCAAGTGAGTGGATATGTTCCTCACCACCCACCACCTACACAGGCACTGTACCTAAGCCTGATATCTCCAGACACCGTTCTACGACCTCTGCCTTTGGCTTTTACAATGATTTTAATTCCAAAATGTGTAAACAGACGGCCGCTGAACCACCACGCCACACCAAGCATCCACTGTGTTCCAGTTTGGGCAAAGTTACAATACGATGCCAATTCTGTTCGAATGTGCCCTCTAGCCTGTGTGTGTGTGTGTGTGTGTGTGTGTGTGTGTGTGTGTGTGTGTGTGTGTGTGTGTGTGTGTGTGTGTGTGTGTGTGTGTGCCCTACGTTACAAATACCATCAATTACACGTACATACATATAAGAAATGAACTTTGAAAATGTAATACCTTTGCTCACATTTGTACTCTCTCTCTCTCTCTCTCTCTCTCTCTCTCTCTCTCTCTCTCGTATTAAAACCCAAGAAATATGTTATCATTCTATCATTTTCCGGGAGAGGAAGAGTGATGATGAGAGGGCATGAGAGTCACCGTCACACCTTACGTCACGCCAACCCCTCCCCCAACCCCCCACCCCCACCCCCACCCGTCACGCTTGGACTCACCCCAACCGTGAAGATCCCTCACCCCTCCTGCAATCTCACCCCCTCTCTCTCTCTCTCTCTCTCTCTCTCTCTCTCTGTCTGGCTGCTTTGTTATCATATGAGTGAAGTGGGCGACTCACAACTCTAACACAGTCGTGGTTGAGAGATAGAGAGAGAGAGAGAGAGAGAGAGAGAGAGAGAGAAATATCATCATCATCACCGAACAAAGAGCGCACACACACACACACACACACACACACACTCAAGATCTTGCCTTCATCTCAAAAGACAATAACCCTCCTATTATTTTTTCTTTTTTTTTCCGTCCATTCCTTCAATGTTAGCTACGTGGGCGGACACTGTGTATAAGATGTCCAATATTTCTGCCTGAAGGTGAACGAAAAGATATGATACTGCTGGAACCTGAGCGTTAATTTAAGGAAACATTGCCGTGGAGAGGAAGAGGAAGACCGAGAATGAGATGGAGGGATGGAGTGGAGAGGTAGTACATGAGAGAAGGGGTGTTAGAGAGGGAGGGGGAGAGAGAGGATGAGATGGAGGGATGGAGAGGTATATGAGAGAGGAGGGTGTGAGGGTGGGAGAGGGAGGGGGAGGCCGAGGATGAGATGGAGGGATGGAGGGGTATATGAGAAAGAGGGGTGTGAGCTGGGGGGATGGAGAGTGAGAGATTAACGAGGGGAGTGTATGTGAGTGAGGTGGAAGGGGGGAGAGAGAGAGAGGGAGGCCGAGGATGAGATGGAGGGATAGAGTGGGGAGGTACTGTATATAAGAGGGGAGTGTGAGCTGGGGGGGGGGCATGGAGGCGACACATGCGGGAAACGAGCGCCTTCACGTGGTGGCACTGATGTAGCTGGGCGGCTCCACTGCCTAGTTATACACACACATCCCTCACCTGCCTCCCTATCCCCTGAAAGGACGATGGTGGACTGCAGGAAGTTAACTTAAGCCTGCAGTCCACTGGGCTCACGCTACAGATGACCCTAGAATTACAAAAACAAAACAACACCTACTGCTACTACTACTACTTCTACTACTATTAACTGCTACTACCATCACCACCACTACTACTACAACTACGTCTACCGGTACCACTACTACAACTACTATTATGATTATTACTCTACCCTACTACTACTATTCTACCACTGCAACAACAACAACTACTACTACTACTACTACTACTACCACTACTACTACTACTACTACTACTACCATTATTACTACAGTGACTAACACCACTATTGCTATTCTACTATACTACAACTACCTCAGCTACAGCCCTCAAGTGCCACTCCAAGCGCAAATAAATCACTCGAGAGAAAGCAACAAGAACACAATATTTCCCGCCTCTGACACCCTGGATAAATCGCCAAGGAACCACCAACACGGTAGTCTCTACAAGGAAGTGGGACGCAGTGACCGTGAGGATGCGTGGGAGTGGGGGAGAGGGGGTGGCGGTGGTGGTAGGGGGCAGTGTGGTAGTGGTGGTGGTAGGGGGTAGTGTGGTAGTGGTGGTGGTAGGGGGCAGTGTGGTAGTGGTGGTGGTAGGGGGCAGTGTGGTAGTGGTGGTGGTAGGGGGTGGTGTGGTAGTGGTGGTGGTAGGGGGCAGTGTGGTAGCGGTGGTGGTAGGGGGTGGTGTGGTAGTGGTAGGGGGTGGTGTGGTAGTGGTGGTGGTAGGGGGGTAGTGTGGTAGTGGTGGTGTTAAGGGGCAGTGTGGTAGTGGTGGTGGTAGGGGGAAGTGTGGTAGTGGTGGTGGCAGGGGGCAGTGTGGTAGTGGTGGTGGTAAGGGGCAGTGTGGTAGTGGTGGTGGTAGGTGGTGGTGTGGTAGTGGTGGTGGTAGGGGGGTAGTGTGGTAGTGGTGATGGTAGGGGGTTAGTGTGGTAGTGGTGGTGGTAGGGGGCAGTGTGGTAGTGGTGGTGGTAGGGGGCAGTGTGGTAGTGGTGGTGGTAGGGGGTGGTGTGGCAGTGGAGGTGGTAGGGGGCAGTGTGGTAGTGGTGGTGGTAGGGGGCAGTGTGGTGGTGGTGGTAGTAGGGGACAGTGTGGCAGTGGTGGTGGTAATGGGCAGTGTGGAAGTGGTGGTGGTAGGGAAGTGGTAGTGGTGGTGGTAGGAGGTGGTGTGGTAGTGGTGGTGGTAGGGGTGGTGGTGTGGTAGTGGTGGTGGTAGGGGGTGGTGTGGTAGTGGTGGTGGTAGGGGGTGGTGTGGTAATGGTGGTGGTAGCGGGTGGTGTGGTAGTGGTGGTGGTAGGGGGTGGTGTGGTAGTGGTGGTGGTAGGGGGCAGTGTGGTAGTGGTGGTGGTAGGGGGCTGTGTGGTAGTGGTGGTTGTAGGGGGCGGTGTGGTAGTGGTGGTGGTAGGGGGTGGTAGGGGGCAGTGGTAGTGGTGGTGGTAGTGGTGGTGGTAGGGGGCGGTGTGGTAGTGGTGGTGGTAGGGGGTGGTAGGGGGCAGTGTGGTAGTGGTGGTGGTAGGGGACAGTGTGGTAGTGGTAGGGGGTGGTGTGGCAATGGTGGTGGTAGGGGGTAGTGTGGTAGGTGTGATGTGTGGGAAGATTGATGTGTGCTGCTGTGGTGGAGTGTGGTGGAAGGGTGGGGGGAGGGATGGGAAAGGGGAGAGGAGATGAGAGTGTGGTGGATGGGGTGGAGGTGGAGAGGGGAGGTGGATGTTATGGTGGGAGTGGGTGGAAGGGTGGGGATTGAAGTGACGAATATGAGAGAGGCGGGAGGTATTGTGGTGGACTGTGGTGGTGGTGGGGAGAGGGGAGGGGTCAGGAAAGTGTGTTGGGGAGGGGGGGAGAGGAAAGCTGGGGAAAGTGGTGGGGGTAGAGGAAAGGAAAGATAATGTGGTGGTGGTGGTGGAGTGTGGCGGCAGGGGGTGAAATAAGGTACCGTGGTAGAGTGTGGTGTGGCGTGGTGATGGTGGAGTGAGGTGTGGATGGTGAGTGTGGTGGTGGTGAATGTGGTGGTGGTGGAGTGTGGTGGTGTGTCCTTGCTGGTAGCACCTGGGGCACCGCAAACATTAACACACACACACACACACACACACACACACACACACACGCCATCACTACAATACCACACAGCACGGTACATAACTGAATCACACACACACACACACACACACACACACACACACACACACACACACACACACACACACAGCGAGAGAGAGAGAGAGAGAGAGAGAGAGAGAGAGAGAGAGAGAGAGAGAGAGAGAGAGGTTCAAATCTAGGTGAAAGATAGAAATTACAATGCATACTTAGGGCAACACCTGGGATACACACGCCACAGGTACAAAGGCCTAAGTTCCGAAAATGAGCACCATGGCTAAGCGTCTTATTACCTCTACCCCTATAAATCAACAATGGAATTTTCACGGCATTAAAGTCGAAAAAATATATATATCGTACTTTTTCCATCCATTTTGCCACATATATATTTTTTTTCAGAATTTATCACGCAGTCAAAATTATGTATAAGCGAAATCCAAACCCACAATACGTTCCTACCAGTAATAAATGTGGAGGTCGTAGGAAGGAGGAAAATACAAACTGAAGAAGGCGCTCAGGAGGGTGGATATTGCTGTCTTGCTGGACGCCAGGGACAAGTGCAACCGTACAAGATGAGTGACAGTGCAATATGTGAGTGAAAGATGTACGCATCATCATGGTCGGTCGGTCTGTCTGTCTGTCTCTCTCATCAAGAAAAATGTCTTAAGAAAATCCTGACAAGGTGGCAAGAACACAGGTAATACGACAGACAGGATGGCCGTGATCTACATTTAATCTCCTGCTAAATAAAACATCTTGGTAATTATTTACGAAACGGGCACACCGATTCCACGTATATCATAATGAACTCATTATCTCAAGGTAAATAATGTAGGTACAGCTGCAACACAGTGTGAGTGCAGGAAGGGACTGGACAAAGACAAAATGTACCTGTTGTTTGGTATTTAAGGAAGCAGCCAGGTTGCCCCTGTTGTTGCCCCCGACATGTGTTTATCAACAATCTCCCCGACTGTTTACCAACCATCGCTCCGACTGGACACGTC